>NW_027490267.1:0-116645 GCF_050948175.1 Xylocopa sonorina | reverse complement strand
ATTCATTTGAATCCTAGACAAGGAATGCATAACACTTCGCTGTGAATATTATATCTTATCATGAAACATAGATATGAGATGCAATATCTCGTTTTAAGAAGCATTTGAACTCTATTGCTACGATACCTGGACATCTGCAGACGCTATTTCCTAGCAAGGAAGTGTCGCATTTACATTCATTTGAAGTGTAGACGAGGAATACATGACACTTCGCAAATCATATTATATCTTACCATGAAACATAGAAATGAGATGCGATATCGCGTTTTAAGTATCATAAGAACTCCATTGCTACGATACGTAGACATCTGCAAACGCCATTTCCTTGCAAGGAGGTGTCGCATTTACATTCATTTGAATCGTAGACGAGGAATGCATAACACTTCGCAATGAATATTATATCTTATCATGAAACATAAATATGAGATGCAATATCTCGTTTTAAGAAGCATTTCAACTCTATTGCTACGATACCTAGACATGTGCAGACGCTATTTCCTAGCAAGGTAGTGTCGCATTTACATTCATTTGAAGTGTAGACGAGGAATACATGACACTTCGCAAATCATATTATATCTTACCATGAAACATAGAAGTGAGATGCGATATCGCGTTTTAAGAAGCATTAGAAATCTATTACTACTATACGTAGACATCTGCAAACGCTATTTTCTAGTGAGGAAGTGTCGCATTCACATTCCTTTGAAGTGTAGACGAGGAATACATAACACCTCGCAAATCATATTATATCTTACCATGAAACATAGAAATGAGATGCAATATCGCGTTTTAAGAATCATAAGAACCCTACTGCTACGATACGTAGACATCTGCAAACGCTATTTACTTGCTAGGAAGTGTCGCATTTACATTCATTTGAAGTGTAGACGAGGAATACATGACACTTCGCAAATCATATTATATCTTACCATGAAACATAGAAATGAGATGCGATATCGCGTTTTAAGAAGCATTTGAACTCTATTGCTTCGATTGGTAGACATCTGCAAACGCTATTTCCTTGCAAGGAAGTGTCGCATTTACATTCATTTGAAGTGTAGACGAGGAATACATAACACTTCGCAAATCATATTATATCTTACCATGAAACATAGACATGAGATGCGATATCGCGTTTTAAGAAGCATTAGAAATCTATTGCTACGATACGTAGACATCTGCAAACGCTATTTCTTTGCAAGGAAGTGTTGCATTTACATTCATTTGAAGTGTAGACGAGGAATACATAACACTTCGCAAATCATATTATATCTTACCATGAAACATAGAAATGAGATGCGATATCGCGTTTTAAGAAGCATTAGAACTCTACTGCTACGATAGGTAGACATCTGCAAACGCTATTTCCTTGCGAGGAAGTGTCGCATTTACATTCATTTGAAGTGTAGACGAGGAATACATCACACTTCGCTAATCATATTATATCTTACCATGAAAAATAGAAATGGGATGCGATATTGCGTTTTGAGAAGCATTAGAACTCTATCGCTACGATACCTAGACATCTGGAGACGCTATTTCCTTTCAAGGGAGTGTCGCATCTACATTCATTTGAAGTGTAGACGAGGAATACATAACACTTCGCAAATCATATTATATCTTACCATGAAACATAGAAATGAGATGCGATATCGCGTTTTAAGAATCATAAGAACTCTATTGCTACGATACGTAGACATCTGCAGACGCTATTTCCTTGCAAGGAAGTGTCGCATTTACGTTCATTTGAAGTGTAGACGAGGAATACATAACACTTCGCAAATCATATTATATCTTACCATGAAACATAGAAATGAGTTGCGATATCGCGTTTTAAGAAGCATTAGAACTCCATCGCTACGATACCTAGACTTCTGCAGACGCTATTTCCTTGCAAGGAAGTGTCGCATTTACATTCATTTGACGTGTAGACGAGGAATACATAACACTTCGCAAATCATATTATATCTTACCATGAACCATAGAAATGAGATGCGATATCGGGTTTTAAGAATCATAAGAACTCTATTGCTACGATACGTAGACATCTGCAAACACTATTTCCTAGCGAGGAAGTGTCGCATTTACATTCATTTGAAGTGTAGACGAGGAATACATAACACCTCGTAAATCATATTATATCTTACCATGAAACATAGAAATGAGATGCGATATCGCGTTTTAAGAAGCATTAGAACTCTACTGCTACGATAGGTAGATATCTGCAAACGTTATTTCCTTGCAAGGAAGTGTCGCATTTACATTCATTTGAATCGCAGACGAGGAATGCATAACACTTCGCAATGAATATTATATCTTATCATAAAACATAGATATGAGATGCAATATCTCGTTTTAAGAAGCATTTGAACACTATTGCTACGATACCTAGACATCTGTAGACGCTATTTCCTAGCAAGGAAGTGTCGCATTTACATTCATTTGAAGTGTAGACGGGGAATACATAACACTTCGCAAATCATATTATATCTTACCATGAAACATAGAAATGAGATGCGATATCGCGTTTTAAGAATCATAAGAACTTTATTGCTACGATACGTAGACAACTGCAAACGCTATTTCCTTGCAAGGAAGTGTCACATTTACATTCATTTGTATCGTAGACGAGGAATGCATAACACTTCGCAATGAATATTATATCTTATCATGAAACATAGATATGTGATGCAATATCTCTTTTTAAGAAGAATTTGAACACTATTGCTTCGATACGTAGACATCTGCAAACGCTATTTCCTTGCAAGGAAGTGTCGCATTTACATTCATTTGAAGTGTAGACGAGGAATACATAACACTTCGCAAATCATATTATATCTTACCATGAGACATAGAAATGAGATGCGATATCGCGTTTTAAGAAGCATTTGAACTCTATTGCTACGATACCTGGACATCTGCAGACGCTATTTCCTAGCAAGGAAGTGTCGCATTTACATTCATTTGAAGTGTAGACGAGGAATACATGACACTTCGCAAATCATATTATATCTTACCATGAAACATAGAAATGAGATGCGATATCGCGTTTTAAGTATCATAAGAACTCCATTGCTACGATACGTAGACATCTGCAAACGCCATTTCCTTGCAAGGAGGTGTCGCATTTACATTCATTTGAATCGTAGACGAGGAATGCATAACACTTCGCAATGAATATTATATCTTATCATGAAACATAGATATGAGATGCAATATCTCGTTTTAAGAAGCATTTCAACTCTATTGCTACGATACCTAGACATGTGCAGACGCTATTTCCTAGCAAGGTAGTGTCGCATTTACATTCATTTGAAGTGTAGACGAGGAATACATGACACTTCGCAAATCATATTATATCTTACCATGAAACATAGAAGTGAGATGCGATATCGCGTTTTAAGAAGCATTAGAAATCTATTACTACTATACGTAGACATCTGCAAACGCTATTTTCTAGTGAGGAAGTGTCGCATTCACATTCCTTTGAAGTGTAGACGAGGAATACATAACACCTCGCAAATCATATTATATCTTACCATGAAACATAGAAATGAGATGCAATATCGCGTTTTAAGAATCATAAGAACCCTACTGCTACGATACGTAGACATCTGCAAACGCTATTTACTTGCTAGGAAGTGTCGCATTTACATTCATTTGAAGTGTAGACGAGGAATACATGACACTTCGCAAATCATATTATATCTTACCATGAAACATAGAAATGAGATGCGATATCGCGTTTTAAGAAGCATTTGAACTCTATTGCTTCGATAGGTAGACATCTGCAAACGCTATTTCCTTGCAAGGAAGTGTCGCATTTACATTCATTTGAAGTGTAGACGAGGAATACATAACACTTCGCAAATCATATTATATCTTACCATGAAACATAGACATGAGATGCGATATCGCGTTTTAAGAAGCATTAGAAATCTATTGCTACGATACGTAGACATCTGCAAACGCTATTTCTTTGCAAGGAAGTGTTGCATTTACATTCATTTGAAGTGTAGACGAGGAATACATAACAATTCGCAAATCATATTATATCTTACCATGAAACATAGAAATGAGATGCGATATCGCGTTTTAAGAAGCATTAGAACTCTACTGCTACGATAGGTAGACATCTGCAAACGCTATTTCCTTGCGAGGAAGTGTCGCATTTACATTCATTTGAAGTGTAGACGAGGAATACATCACACTTCGCTAATCATATTATATCTTACCATGAAAAATAGAAATGGGATGCGATATTGCGTTTTGAGAAGCATTAGAACTCTATCGCTACGATACCTAGACATCTGGAGACGCTATTTCCTTTCAAGGGAGTGTCGCATCTACATTCATTTGAAGTGTAGACGAGGAATACATAACACTTCGCAAATCATATTATATCTTACCATGAAACATAGAAATGAGATGCGATATCGCGTTTTAAGAATCATAAGAACTCTATTGCTACGATACGTAGACATCTGCAGACGCTATTTCCTTGCAAGGAAGTGTCGCATTTACGTTCATTTGAAGTGTAGACGAGGAATACATAACACTTCGCAAATCATATTATATCTTACCATGAAACATAGAAATGAGTTGCGATATCGCGTTTTAAGAAGCATTAGAACTCCATCGCTACGATACCTAGACTTCTGCAGACGCTATTTCCTTGCAAGGAAGTGTCGCATTTACATTCATTTGACGTGTAGACGAGGAATACATAACACTTCGCAAATCATATTATATCTTACCATGAACCATAGAAATGAGATGCGATATCGGGTTTTAAGAATCATAAGAACTCTATTGCTACGATACGTAGACATCTGCAAACACTATTTCCTAGCGAGGAAGTGTCGTATTTACATTCATTTGAAGTGTAGACGAGGAATACATAACACCTCGTAAATCATATTATATCTTACCATGAAACATAGAAATGAGATGCGATATCGCGTTTTAAGAAGCATTAGAACTCTACTGCTACGATAGGTAGATATCTGCAAACGTTATTTCCTTGCAAGGAAGTGTCGCATTTACATTCATTTGAATCGCAGACGAGGAATGCATAACACTTCGCAATGAATATTATATCTTATCATAAAACATAGATATGAGATGCAATATCTCGTTTTAAGAAGCATTTGAACACTATTGCTACGATACCTAGACATCTGTAGACGCTATTTCCTAGCAAGGAAGTGCCGCATTTACATTCATTTGAAGTGTAGACGAGGAATACATAACACTTCGCAAACCATATAATATCTTACCATGAAACATAGAAATGAGATGCGATATCGCGTTTTAAGAAGAATTAGAACTCTATTGCTACGATACCTAGACGTCTGCGGACGCTATTTCCTAGCAAGGAAGTGTCGCATTTACGTTCATTTGAATCGTAGACGTAGAATGCATAACACTTCGCAATGAATAATATATCTTATCATGAAACATAGATATGTGATGCAATATCTCTTTTTAAGAAGAATTTGAACACTATTGCTTCGATACGTAAACATCTGCAAACGCTATTTCCTTGCAAGGAAGTGTCGCATTTACATTCATTTGAAGTGTAGACGAGGAATACATAACACTTCGCAAATCATATTATATCTTACCATGAAACATAGAAATGAGATGCGATATCGCGTTTTAAGAAGCATTAGAAATCTATTGCTACGATACGTAGACATCTGCAAACGCTATTTCTTTGCAAGGAAGTGTCGCATTTACATTGATTTGAAGTGTAGACGAGGAATACATAACACTTCGCAAATCATATTATATCTTATCATGAAACATAGAAATGAGATGCGATATCGCGTTTTAAGAAGCATTAGAACTCTACTGCTACGATAGGTAGACATCTGCAAACGCTATTTCCTTGCGAGGAAGTGTCGCATTTACATTCATTTGAAGTGTAGAGGAGGAATACATCACACTTCGCTAATCATATTATATCTTACCATGAAACATAGAAATGAGATGCGATATTGCGTTTTGAGAAGCATTAGAACTCTATCGCTACGATACCTAGACATCTGCAGACGCTATTTCCTTTCAAGGGAGTGTCGCATTTACATTCATTTGAAGTGCAGACGAGGAGCACATAACACTACGCAAATCATATTATATCTTACCATGAAACATAGAAATGAGATGCGATATCGCGTTTTAAGAATCATAAGAACTCTATTGCTACGATTCGTAGACATCTGCAAACGCACTTTCCTTGCAGGGAAGTGTCGCATTAACATTCATATGAAGTGTAGACGAGGAATACATAACACTTCGCAAATCATATTATATCTTACCATGAAACATAGAAATGGGATGCGATATCGCGTTTTAAGAATCATATGAACTCTATTGCTACGATACGTAGACATCTGCAGACGCTATTTCCTTGCAAGGAAGTGTCGCATTTACATTAATTTGAAGTGTAGACGAGGAATACATGACACTTCGCAAATAATATTATATCTTACCATGAAACATAGAAATGAGATGCGATATAGCGTTTTACGAAGCATTAGAACTCCATTGCTACGATACGTAGACATCTGCAAACGCTATTTCCTTGCAAGGAGGTGTCGCATTTACATTCATTTGAATCGTAGACGAGGAATGCATAACACTTCGCAGTGAATATTATATCTTATCATGAAACATAGATATGACATGCAATATCTCGTTTTAAGAAGCATTTCAACTCTATTGCTACGATACCTAGACATGTGCAGACGCTATTTCCTAGCAAGGTAGTGTCGCATTTACATTCATTTGAAGTGTAGACGAGGAATACATGACACTTCGCAAATCATATTATATCTTACCATGAAGCATAGAAGTGAGAAGCGATATCGCGTTTTAAGAAGCATTAGGAATCTATTGCTACTATACGTAGACATCTGCAAACGTTATTTTCTAGTGAGAAGTGTCGCATTCACATTCCTTTGAAGTGTAGACGAGGAATACATAACACCTCGCAAATCCTATTATATCTTACCATGAAACATAGAAATGAGATGCAATGTCGCGTTTTAAGAATCATAAGGACCCTACTGCTACGATACGTAGACATCTGCAAACGCTATTTACTTGCTAGGAAGTGTCGCATTTACATTCATTTGAAGTGTAGACGAGGAATACATGACACTTCGCAAATCATATTATATCTTACATGAAACATAGAAATGAGATGCGATATCGCGTTTTAAGAAGCATTAGAATCTATTGCTACGATACGTAGACATCTGCAAACGCTATTTACTTGCTAGGAAGTGTTGCATTTACATTCATTTGAAGTGTAGACGAGGAATACATAACACTTCGCAAATCATATTATATCTTACCATGAAACATAGAAATGAGATGCGATATAGCGTTTTACGAAGCATTAGAACTCTATTGCTACGATAGGTAGACATCTGCAAACGCTATTTCCTTGCAAGGAAGTGTCGCATTTACATTCATTTGAAGTGTAGACGAGGAATACATAACACTTCGCAAATCATATTATATCTTCCCATGAAACATAGAAATGAGATGCGATATCGCGTTTTAAGAAGCATTAGAAATCTATTGCTATGATACGTAGACATCTGCAGACGCTATTTCATTGCAAGGAAGTGTCGCATTTACATTCATTTGAAGTGTAGGCGAGTAATACATCACACACTTCGCAAATCATATTATATTTTACCATGAAACATAGAAATGAGATGCAATATCGCGTTTTAAGAATCATAAGAACCCTATTGCTACGATACGTAGACATCTGCAGACGCTATTTCCTTGCTAGGAAGTGTCGCATTTACATTCATTTGAAGTGTAGACGAGGAATACATGACACTTCGCAAATCATATTATAACTTACCATGAAACACAGAAATGAGAAGCGATATCGCGTTTTAAAAGCATTAGAAATCTATTGCTACGATACGTAGACATCTGCAAACGCTATTTCCTTGCTAGGAAGTGTCGCATTTTCATTCATTTGAAGTGTAGACGAGGAATACATGACACTTCGCAAATCATATTATATCTTACCACGAAACATAGAAATGAGATGCGATATCGCGTTTTAAGAAGCATTAGATATCTACTGCTACGATACGTAGACATCTGCAGACGCTATTTCCTTGCAAGGAAGTGTCGCATTTACATTCATTTGAAGTGTAGACGGGGAATACATAACACTTCGCAAATCATATTATATCTTACCATGAAACATAGAAATGAGATGCGATATCGCGTTTTAAGAATCATAAGAACTCTATTGCTACGATACGTAGACAACTGCAAACGCTATTTCCTTGCAAGGAAGTGTCACATTTACATTCATTTGTATCGTAGACGAGAATGCATAACACTTCGCAATGAATATTATATCTTATCATGAAACATAGAAATGAGATGCGATATCGCGTTTTAAGAAGCATTAGAACTCTATTGCTACGACAGGTAGACATCTGCAAACGCTATTTCCTTGCAAGGAAGTGTCGCATTTTCATTCATTTGAAGTGTAGACGAGAATACATGACACTTCGCAAATCATATTATATCTTACCATGAAACATAGAAATGAGATGCGATATCGCGTTTTAAGAAGCATTAGATATCTACTGCTACGATACGTAGACATCTGCAGACGCTATTTCATTGCAAGGAAGTGTCGCATTTACATTCATGTGAAGTGTAGACGAGGAATACATAACACCTTCGCAAATCATATTATATCTTACCATGAAACATAGAAATGAGATGCGATATAGCGTTTTACGAAGCATTAGAACTCTATTGCTACGATAGGTAGACATCTGCAAACGCTATTTCCTTGCAAGGAAGTGTCGCATTTACATTCATTTGAATCCTAAACAAGGAATGCATAACACTTCGCAGTGAATATTATATCTTATCATGAAACATAGATATGAGATGCAATATCTCGTTTTAAGAAGCATTTGAACTCTATTGCTACGATACCTGGACATCTGCAGACGCTATTTCCTAGCAAGGAAGTGTCGCATTTACATTCATTTGAAGTGTAGACGGGGAATACAATAACACTTCGCAAATCATATTATATCTTACCATGAAACATAGAAATGAGATGCGATATCGCGTTTTAAGAATCATAAGAACTCTATTGCTACGATACGTAGACAACTGCAAACGCTATTTCCTTGCAAGGAAGTGTCACATTTACATTCATTTGTATCGTAGACGAGGATGCATAACACTTCGCAATGAATATTATATCTTATCATGAAACATAGAAATGAGATGCGATATCGCGTTTTAAGAAGCACTAGAACTCTATTGCTACGACAGGTAGACATCTGCAAACGCTATTTCCTTGCAAGGAAGTGTCGCATTTTCATTCATTTGAAGTGTAGACGAGGAATACATGACACTTCGCAAATCATATTATATCTTACCATGAAACATAGAAATGAGATGCGATATCGCGTTTTAAGAAGCATTAGAAATCTATTGCTACGATACGTAGATATCTGCAGACGCTATTTCCTTGCTACGAAGTGTCGCACTTCATTCATTTGAAGTGTAGACGAGGAATACATGACACGTCGCTAATCATATTATATCTTACCATGAAACATAGAAATGAGATGCGATATTGCGTTTTAAGAAGCATTAGATATCTATTGCTACGATACTTAGACATCTGCAAACGCTATTTCTTTGCAAGGAAGTGTCGCATTTACATTCATTTGAAGTGTAGACGAGGAATACATAACACTTCGCAAATCATATTATATCTTACCATGAAACATAGAAATGAGATGCGATATCGCGTTTTAAGAAGCATTAGATATCTACAGCTACGATACGTAGACATCTGCAGACGCTATTTCCTTGCAAGGAAGTGTCGCATTTACATTAATTTGAAGTGTAGACGAGGAATACATGACACTCCGCAAATAATATTATATCTTACCATGAAACATAGAAATGAGATGCGATATCGCGTTTTAAGAAGCATTAGAAATCTATTGCTACGATACGTAGACATCTGCAAACGCTATTTCCTTGCTAGGAAGTGTCGCACTTACATTCATTTGAAGTGTAGACGAGGAATACATGACACGTCGCTAATCATATTATATCTTACCCTGAAACATAGAAATGAGATGCGATATTGCGTTTTAAGAAGCATTAGATATCTATTGCTACGATAGGTAGACATCTGCAAACGCTATTTCCTTGCAAGGAAGTGTCGCATTTACATTCATTTGAATCCTAAACAAGGAATGCATAACACTTCGCAGTGAATATTATATCTTATCATGAAACATAGATATGAGATGCAATATCTCGCTTTAAGAAGCATTTGAACTCTATTGCTACGATACCTGGACATCTGCAGACGCTATTTCCTAGCAAGGAAGTGTCGCATTTACATTTATTTGAAGTGTAGACGAGGAAAACATGACACTTCGCAAATCATATTATATCTTACCATGAAACATAGAAGTGAGATGCGATATCGCGTTTTAAGAAGCATTTGAACTCTATTGCTTCGATACGTAGACATGTGCAAACGCTATTTCTTTGCAAGGAAGTGTCGCATTTACATTCATTTGAAGTGTAGACGAGGAATACATAACACTTCGCAAATCATATTATATCTTCCCATGAAACATAGAAATGAGATGCGATATCGCGTTTTAAGAAGCATTAGAAACCTATTGCTATGATACGTAGACATCTGCAGACGCTATTTCATTGCAAGGAAGTGTCGCATTTACATTCCTTTGAAGTGTAGACGAGGAATACATGACACTTCGCAAATCATATTATATCTTACCATGAAACATAGAAATGAGATGCGATATCGCGCTTTAAGAAGCATTTGAACTCTATTGCTACGACAGGTAGACATCTGCAAACGCTATTTCCTTGCAAGGAAGTGTCGCATTTTCATTCATTTGAAGTGTAGACGAGGAATACATGACACTTCGCAAATCATATTATATCTTCCCATGAAACATAGAAATGAGATGCGATATCGCGTTTTAAGAAGCATTAGATATCTACAGCTACGATACGTAGACATCTGCAGACGCTATTTCCTTGCAAGGAAGTGTCGCATTTACATTAATTTGAAGTGTAGACGAGGAATACATGACACTCCGCAAATAATATTATATCTTACCATGAAACATAGAAATGAGATGCGATATCGCGTTTTAAGAAGCATTAGAAATCTATTGCTACGATACGTAGACATCTGCAAACGCTATTTCCTTGCTAGGAAGTGTCGCACTTACATTCATTTGAAGTGTAGACGAGGAATACATGACACGTCGCTAATCATATTATATCTTACCATGAAACATAGAAATGAGATGCGATATTGCGTTTTAAGAAGCAATAGATATCTATTGCTACGATACTTAGACATCTGCAAACGCTATTTCTTTGCAAGGAAGTGTCGCATTTACATTCATTTGAAGTGTAGACGAGGAATACATAACACTTCGCAAATCATATTATATCTTACCATGAAACATAGAAATGAGATGCAATATAGCGTTTTACGAAGCATTAGAACTCTATTGCTACGATAGGTAGACATCTGCAAACGCTATTTCCTTGCAAGGAAGTGTCGCATTTACATTCATTTGATTCCTAAACAAGGAATGCATAACATTTCGCAGTGAATATTATATCTTATCATGAAACATAGATATGAGATGCAATATCTCGCTTTAAGAAGCATTTGAACTCTATTGCTACGATACCTGGACATCTGCAGACGCTATTTCCTAGCAAGGAAGTGTCGCATTTACATTCATTTGAAGTGTAGACGAGGAATACATGACACTTCGCAAATCATATTATATCTTACCACGAAACATAGAAATGAGATGCGATATCGCGTTTTAAGTATCATAAGAACTCCATTGCTACGATACGTAGACATCTGCAAACGCTATTTCCTTGCAAGGAGGTGTCGCAATTACATTCATTTGAATCGTAGACGAGGAATGCATAACACTTCGCAATGAATATTATATCTTATCATGAAACATAGATATGAGATGCAATATCTCGTTTTAAGAAGCATTTCAACTCTATTGCTATGATACCTAGACATGTGCAGACGCTATTTCCTAGCAAGGTAGTGTCGCATTTACATTCATTTGAAGTGTAGACGAGGAATACATGACACTTCGCAAATCATATTATATCTTACCATGAAACATAGAAGTGAGAATCGATATCGCGTTTTAAGAAGCATTAGGAATCTATTGCTACTATACGTAGACATCTGCAAACGCTATTTTCTAGTGAGGAAGTGTCGCATTCACATTCCTTTGAAGTGTAGACGAGGAATACATAACACCTCGCAAATCATATTATATCTTACCATGAAACATAGAAATGAGATGCAATGTCGCGTTTTAAGAATCATAAGAACCCTACTGCTACGATACGTAGACATCTGCAAACGCTATTTACTTGCTAGGAAGTGTCGCATTTACATTCATTTGAAGTGTAGACGAGGAATACATGACACTTCGCAAATCATATTATATCTTACCATGAAACATAGAAATGAGATGCGATATCGCGTTTTAAGAAGCATTTGAACTCTGTTGCTTCGATACGTAGACATCTGCAAACGCTATTTCTTTGCAAGGAAGTGTCGCATTTACATTCTTTTGAAGTGTAGACGAGGAATACATAACACTTCGCAAATCATATTATATCTTCCCATGAAACATAGAAATGAGATGCGATATCGCGTTTTAAGAAGCATTAGAAATCTATTGCTACGATACGTAGCCTTCTGCAGACGCTATTTCCTTGCAAGGAAGTGTGGCATTTACATTAATTTGAAGTGTAGACGAGGAATACATGACACATCGCAAATCATATTATATCTTACCATGAAACATAGAAATGAGATGCGAAATCGCGTTTTAGAAGCATTAGAAATCTATTGCTACGATACGTAGACATCTGCAAACGCTATTTCCTTGCTAGGAAGTGTCGCATTTACATTCATTTGAAGTGTAGACGAGGAATACATGACACGTCGCTAATCATATTATATCTTACCATGAAACATAGAAATGAGATGCGATATTGCGTTTTAAGAAGCATTAGATATCTATTGCTACGAAACGTAGACATCTGCAATCGCTATTTCTTTGCAAGGAAGTGTCGCATTTACATTCATTTGAAGTGTAGACGGGGAATACATAACACTTCGCAAATCATATTATATCTTACCATGAAACATAGAAATGAGATGCGATATCGCGTTTTAAGAATCATAAGAACTTTATTGCTACGATACGTAGACAACTGCAAACGCTATTTCCTTGCAAGGAAGTGTCACATTTACATTCATTTGTATCGTAGACGAGGAATGCATAACACTTCGCAATGAATACTATATCTTATCATGAAACATAGAAATGAGATGCGATATCGCGTTTTAAGAAGCATTAGAACTCTATTGCTACGACAGGTAGACATCTGCAAACGCTATTTCCTTGCAAGGAAGTGTCGCATTTTCATTCATTTGAAGTGTAGACGAGGAATACATGACACTTCGCAAATCATATTATATCTTACCATGAAACATAGAAATGAGATGCGATATCGCGTTTTAAGAAGCATTAGATATCTACTGCTACGATACGTAGACATCTGCAAACGCTATTTCCTTGCAAGGAGGTGTCGCAATTACATTCATTTGAATCGTAGACGAGGAATGCATAACACTTCGCAATGAATATTATATCTTATCATGAAACATAGATATGAGATGCAATATCTCGTTTTAAGAAGCATTTCAACTCTATTGCTATGATACCTAGACATGTGCAGACGCTATTTCCTAGCAAGGTAGTGTCGCATTTACATTCATTTGAAGTGTAGACGAGGAATACATGACACTTCGCAAATCATATTATATCTTACCATGAAACATAGAAATGAGATGCGATATCGCGTTTTAAGAAGCATTTGAACACTGTTGCTTCGATACGTAGACATCTGCAAACGCTATTTCTTTGCAAGGAAGTGTCGCATTTACATTCATTTGAAGTGTAGACGAGGAATACATAACACTTCGCAAATCATATTATATCTTCCCATGAAACATAGAAATGAGATGCGATATCGCGTTTTAATAAGCATTAGAAATCTATTGCTATGATACGTAGACATCTGCAGACGCTATTTCATTGCAAGGAAGTGCCGCATTTACATTCATTTGAAGTGTAGACGAGGAATACATAACACTTCGCAAATCATATTATATCTTACCATGAAACATGGAAATGAGATGCAATATCGCGTTTTAAGAATCATAAGAACCCTATTGCTACGATACGTAGACATCTGCAGACGCTATTTCCTTGCTAGGAAGTGTCGCATTTACATTCATTTGAAGTGTAGACGAGGAATACATGACACTTCGCAAATCATATTATAACTTACCATGAAACATAGAAATGAGATGCGATATCGCGTTTTAGAAGCATTAGAAATCTATTGCTACGATACGTAGACATCTGCAAACGCTATTTCCTTGCTAGGAAGTGTCGCATTTACATTCATTTGAAGTGTAGACTAGGAATACATGACACGTCGCTAATCATATTATATCTTACCATGAAACATAGAAATGAGATGCGATATCGCGTTTTAAGAAGCATTAGATATCTATTGCTACGAAACGTAGACATCTGCAATCGCTATTTCTTTGCAAGGAAGTGTCGCATTTACATTCATTTGAAGTGTAGACGGGGAATACATAACACTTCGCAAATCATATTATATCTTACCATGAAACATAGAAATGAGATGCGATATCGCGTTTTAAGAATCATAAGAACTTTATTGCTACGATACGTAGACAACTGCAAACGCTATTTCCTTGCAAGGAAGTGTCACATTTACATTCATTTGTATCGTAGACGAGGAATGCATAACACTTCGCAATGAATATTATATCTTATCATGAAACATAGAAATGAGATGCGATATCGCGTTTTAAGAAGCATTAGAACTCTATTGCTACGATACCTAGACATGTGCAGACGCTATTTCCTAGCAAGATAGTGTCGCATTTACATTCATTTGAAGTGTAGACGAGGAATACATGACACTTCGCAAATCATATTATATCTTACCATGAAACATAGAAGTGAGAAGCGATATCGCGTTTTAAGAAGCATTAGGAATCTATTGCTACTATACGTAGACATCTGCAAACGCTATTTTCTAGTGAGGAAGTGTCGCATTCACATTCCTTTGAAGTGTAGACGAGGAATACATAACACCTCGCAAATCATATTATATCTTACCATGAAACATAGAAATGAGATGCAATGTCGCGTTTTAAGAATCATAAGAACCCTACTGCTACGATACGTAGACATCTGCAAACGCTATTTACTTGCTAGGAAGTGTCGCATTTACATTCATTTGAAGTGTAGACGAGGAATACATGACACTTCGCAAATCATATTATATCTTACCATGAAACATAGAAATGAGGTGCGATATCGCGTTTTAAGGAGCATTAGAAATCTATTGCTACGACACGTAGACATCTGCAAACGCTATTTACTTGCTAGGAAGTGTCGCATTTACATTCATTTGAAGTGTAGACGAGGAATACATAACACTTCGCAAATCATATTATATCTTACCATGAAACATAGAAATGAGATGCAATATCGCGTTTTAAGAATCATAAGAACCCTATTGCTACGATACGTAGACATCTGCAGATGCTATTTCCTTGCTAGGAAGTGTCGCATTTACATTCATTTGAAGTGTAGACGAGGAATACATGACACTTCGCAAATCATATTATATCTTACCATGAAACATAGAAATGAGATGCGATATCGCGCTTTAAGAAGCATTTGAACTCTATTGCTTCGATACGTAGACATCTGCAAACGCTATTTCTTTGCAAGGAAGTGTCGCATTTACATTCATTTGAAGTGTAGACTCGGAATACGTTACTCTTCGCAAATCATATTATATCTTACCATGAAACATAGAAATGAGATGCGATATCGCGTTTTAAGAAGCATTTGAACTCTATTGCTTCGATACGTAGACATCTGCAAACGCTATTGCTTTGCAAGGAAGTGTCGCATTTACATTCATTTGAAGTGTAGACGAGGAATATATAACACTTCGCAAATCATATTATATCTTACCATGAAACATAGAAATGAGATGCAATATCGCGTTTTAAGAATCATAAGAACCCTATTGCTACGATACGTAGACATCTGCAGATGCTATTTCCTTGCTAGGAAGTGTCGCATTTACTTTCATTTGAAGTGTAGATCAGGAATACATGACACTTCGCAAATCATATTATAACTTACCATGAAACATAGAAATGAGAAGCGACATCGCGGTTTAAGAGGCATTAGAAATCTTTTGCTACGATACGTAGACATCTGCAAACGCTATTTCCGTGCTAGGAAGTGTCGCATTTTCATTCATTTGAAGTGTAGACGAGGAATACATGACACTTCGCAAATCATATTATATCTTACCATGAAACATAGAAATGAGATGCGATATCGCGTTTTAAGAAGCATTAGATATCTACTGCTACGATACGTAGACATCTGCAGACGCTATTTCCTTGCAAGGAAGTGTCGCATTTACATTAATTTGAAGTGTAGACGAGGAATACATGACACTTCGCAAATAATATTATATCTTACCATGAAACATAGAAATGAGATGCGATATCGCGTTTTAAGAAGCATTAGAAATCTATTGCTACGATACGTAGACATCTGCAAACGCTATTTCCTTGCTAGGAAGTGTCGCACTTACATTCATTTGAAGTGTAGACGAGGAATACATGACACGTCGCTAATCATATTATATCTTACCATGAAACATAGAAATGAGATGCGATATTGCGTTTTAAGAAGCATTAGATGTCTATTGCTACGATACTTAGACATCTGCAAACGCTATTTCTTTGCAAGGAAGTGTCGCATTTACATTCATTTGAAGTGTAGGCGAGGAATACATAACACTTCGCAAACCATATTATATCTTACCATGAAACATAGAAATGAGATGCGATATCGCGTTTTAAGAATCATAAGAACTCTATTGCTACGATACGTAGACATCTGCAAACGCTATTTCCTTGCAAGGAAGTGTCGCATTTACATTCATTGAATCGTAGACGAGGAATGCATAACACTTCGTAATGAATATTATATCTTATCATGAAACACAGATATGAGATGCGATATCGCGTTTTAAGAAGCATTAGAAATCTATTGTTACGATACGTAGACATCTGCAAACGCTATTTCTTTGCAAGGAAGAGTCGCATTTACAATTCATTTGAAGTGTAGACGAGGAATACATAACACTTCGCAAATCATATTATATCTTACCATGAAACATAGAAATGAGATGCGATATAGCGTTTTACGAAGCATTAGAACTCTATTGCTACGATAGGTAGACATCTGCAAACGCTATTTCCTTGCAAGGAAGTGTCGCATTTACATTCATTTGAATCCTAGACGAGGAATGCATAACACTTCGCAGTGAATATTATATCTTATCATGAAACATAGATATGAGATGCAATATCTCGTTTTAAGAAGCATTTGAACTCTATTGCTACGATACCTGGACATCTGCAGACGCTATTTCCTAGCAAGGAAGTGTCGCATTTACATTCATTTGTAGTGTAGACGAGGAATACATGACACTTCGCAAATCATATTATATCTTACCATGAAACATAGAAATGAGATGCGATATCGCGTTTTAAGTATCATAAGAACTCCATTGCTACGATACGTAGACATCTGCAAACGCTATTTCCTTGCAAGGAGGTGTCGCAATTACATTCATTTGAATCGTAGACGAGGAATGCATAACACTTCGCAATGAATATTATATCTTATCATGAAACATAGATATGAGATGCAATATCTCGTTTTAAGAAGCATTTCAACTCTATTGCTATGATACCTAGACATGTGCAGACGCTATTTCCTAGCAAGATAGTGTCGCATTTACATTCATTTGAAGTGTAGACGAGGAATACATGACACTTCGCAAATCATATTATATCTTACCATGAAACATAGAAGTGAGAAGCGATATCGCGTTTTAAGAAGCATTAGGAATCTATTGCTACTATACGTAGACATCTGCAAACGCTATTTTCTAGTGAGGAAGTGTCGCATTCACATTCCTTTGAAGTGTAGACGAGGAATACATAACACCTCGCAAATCATATTATATCTTACCATGAAACATAGAAATGAGATGCAATGTCGCGTTTTAAGAATCATAAGAACCCTACTGCTACGATACGTAGACATCTGCAAACGCTATTTACTTGCTAGGAAGTGTCGCATTTACATTCATTTGAAGTGTAGACGAGGAATACATGACACTTCGCAAATCATATTATATCTTACCATGAAACATAGAAATGAGGTGCGATATCGCGTTTTAAGGAGCATTAGAAATCTATTGCTACGATACGTAGACATCTGCAAACGCTATTTACTTGCTAGGAAGTGTCGCATTTACATTCATTTGAAGTGTAGACGAGGAATACATAACACTTCGCAAATCATATTATATCTTACCATGAAACATAGAAATGAGATGCAATATCGCGTTTTAAGAATCATAAGAACCCTATTGCTACGATACGTAGACATCTGCAGATGCTATTTCCTTGCTAGGAAGTGTCGCATTTACATTCATTTGAAGTGTAGACGAGGAATACATGACACTTCGCAAATCATATTATATCTTACCATGAAACATAGAAATGAGATGCGATATCGCGCTTTAAGAAGCATTTGAACTCTATTGCTTCGATACGTAGACATCTGCAAACGCTATTTCTTTGCAAGGAAGTGTCGCATTTACATTCATTTGAAGTGTAGACTCGGAATACGTTACTCTTCGCAAATCATATTATATCTTACCATGAAACATAGAAATGAGATGCGATATCGCGTTTTAAGAAGCATTTGAACTCTATTGCTTCGATACGTAGACATCTGCAAACGCTATTGCTTTGCAAGGAAGTGTCGCATTTACATTCATTTGAAGTGTAGACGAGGAATATATAACACTTCGCAAATCATATTATATCTTACCATGAAACATAGAAATGAGATGCAATATCGCGTTTTAAGAATCATAAGAACCCTATTGCTACGATACGTAGACATCTGCAGATGCTATTTCCTTGCTAGGAAGTGTCGCATTTACTTTCATTTGAAGTGTAGATCAGGAATACATGACACTTCGCAAATCATATTATAACTTACCATGAAACATAGAAATGAGAAGCGACATCGCGGTTTAAGAGGCATTAGAAATCTTTTGCTACGATACGTAGACATCTGCAAACGCTATTTCCGTGCTAGGAAGTGTCGCATTTTCATTCATTTGAAGTGTAGACGAGGAATACATGACACTTCGCAAATCATATTATATCTTACCATGAAACATAGAAATGAGATGCGATATCGCGTTTTAAGAAGCATTAGATATCTACTGCTACGATACGTAGACATCTGCAGACGCTATTTCCTTGCAAGGAAGTGTCGCATTTACATTAATTTGAAGTGTAGACGAGGAATACATGACACTTCGCAAATAATATTATATCTTACCATGAAACATAGAAATGAGATGCGATATCGCGTTTTAAGAAGCATTAGAAATCTATTGCTACGATACGTAGACATCTGCAAACGCTATTTCCTTGCTAGGAAGTGTCGCACTTACATTCATTTGAAGTGTAGACGAGGAATACATGACACGTCGCTAATCATATTATATCTTACCATGAAACATAGAAATGAGATGCGATATTGCGTTTTAAGAAGCATTAGATATCTATTGCTACGATACTTAGACATCTGCAAACGCTATTTCTTTGCAAGGAAGTGTCGCATTTACATTCATTTGAAGTGTAGGCGAGGAATACATAACACTTCGCAAACCATATTATATCTTACCATGAAACATAGAAATGAGATGCGATATCGCGTTTTAAGAATCATAAGAACTCTATTGCTACGATACGTAGACATCTGCAAACGCTATTTCCTTGCAAGGAAGTGTCGCATTTACATTCATTGAATCGTAGACGAGGAATGCATAACACTTCGTAATGAATATTATATCTTATCATGAAACACAGATATGAGATGCGATATCGCGTTTTAAGAAGCATTAGAAATCTATTGTTACGATACGTAGACATCTGCAAACGCTATTTCTTTGCAAGGAAGAGTCGCATTTACAATTCATTTGAAGTGTAGACGAGGAATACATAACACTTCGCAAATCATATTATATCTTACCATGAAACATAGAAATGAGATGCGATATAGCGTTTTACGAAGCATTAGAACTCTATTGCTACGATAGGTAGACATCTGCAAACGCTATTTCCTTGCAAGGAAGTGTCGCATTTACATTCATTTGAATCCTAGACGAGGAATGCATAACACTTCGCAGTGAATATTATATCTTATCATGAAACATAGATATGAGATGCAATATCTCGTTTTAAGAAGCATTTGAACTCTATTGCTACGATACCTGGACATCTGCAGACGCTATTTCCTAGCAAGGAAGTGTCGCATTTACATTCATTTGTAGTGTAGACGAGGAATACATGACACTTCGCAAATCATATTATATCTTACCATGAAACATAGAAATGAGATGCGATATCGCGTTTTAAGTATCATAAGAACTCCATTGCTACGATACGTAGACATCTGCAAACGCTATTTCCTTGCAAGGAGGTGTCGCAATTACATTCATTTGAATCGTAGACGAGGAATGCATAACACTTCGCAATGAATATTATATCTTATCATGAAACATAGATATGAGATGCAATATCTCGTTTTAAGAAGCATTTCAACTCTATTGCTATGATACCTAGACATGTGCAGACGCTATTTCCTAGCAAGGTAGTGTCGCATTTACATTCATTTGAAGTGTAGACGAGGAATACATGACACCTCGCAAATCATATTATATCTTACCATGAAACATAGAAGTGAGAAGCGATATCGCGTTTTAAGAAACATTAGGAATCTATTGCTACTATACGTAGACATCTGCAAACGCTATTTTCTAGTGAGGAAGTGTCGCATTCACATTCCTTTGAAGTGTAGACGAGGAATACATAACACCTCGCAAATCATATTATATCTTACCATGAAACATAGAAATGAGATGCAATGTCGCGTTTTAAGAATCATAAGAACCCTACTGCTACGATACGTAGACATCTGCAAACGCTATTTACTTGCTAGGAAGTGTCGCATTTACATTCATTTGAAGTGTAGACGAGGAATACATGACACTTCGCAAATCATATTATATCTTACCATGAAACATAGAAATGAGATGCGGTATCGCGTTTTAAGAAGCATTTGAACTGTGTTGCTTCGATACGTAGACATCTGCAAACGCTATTTCTTTGCAAGGAAGTGTCGCATTAACATTCATTTGAAGTGTAGACGAGGAATACATAACACTTCGCAAATCATATTATATCTTCCCATGAAACATAGAAATGAGATGCGATATCGCGTTTTAAGAAGCATTAGAAATCTATTGCTACGATACGTAGCCTTCTGCAGACGCTATTTCCTTGCAAGGAAGTGTCGCATTTACATTAATTTGAAGTGTAGACGAGGAATACATGACACTTCGCAAATCATATTATATCTTACCATGAAACATAGAAATGAGATGCGAAATCGCGTTTTAAGAATCATAAGAACCTTATTGCTACGATACGTAGACAACTGCAAACGCTATTTCCTTGCAAGGAAGTGTCACATTTACATTCATTTGTATCGTAGACGAGGAATGCATAACACTTCGCAATGAATATTATATCTTATCATGAAACATAGAAATGAGATGCGATATCGCGTTTTAAGAAGCATTAGAACTCTATTGCTACGACAGGTAGACATCTGCAAACGCTATTTCCTTGCAAGGAAGTGTCGCATTTTCATTCATTTGAAGTGTAGACGAGGAATACATGACACTTCGCGAATCATATTATATCTTACCATGAAACATAGAAATGAGATGCGATATCGCGTTTTAAGAAGCATTAGATATCTACTGCTACGATACGTAGACATCTGCAGACGCTATTTCCTTGCAAGGAAGTGTCGCATTTACATTAATTTGAAGTGTAGACGAGGAATACATGACACTTCGCAAATCATATTATATCTTACCATGAAACATAGAAATGAGATGCGATGTCGCGTTTTAAGAAGCATTAGAAATCTATTGCTACGATACGTAGACATCTGCAAACGCTATTTCCTTGCTAGGAAGTGTCGCACTTACATTCATTTGAAGTGTAGACGAGGAATACATGACACGTCGCTAATCATATTATATCTTACCATGAAACATAGAAATGAGATGCGATATTGCGTTTTAAGAAGCATTAGATATCTATTGCTACGATACTTAGACATCTGCAAACGCTATTTCTTTGCAAGGAAGTGTCGCATTTACATTCATTTGAAGTGTAGACGAGGAATACATAACACTTCGCAAATCATATTATATCTTACCATGAAACATAGAAATGAGATGCGATATAGCGTTTTACGAAGCATTAGAACTCTATTGCTACGATAGGTAGACATCTGTAAACGCTATTTCCTTGCAAGGAAGTGTCGCATTTACATTCATTTGAATCCTAGACAAGGAATGCATAACACTTCGCAGTGAATATTATATCTTATCATGAAACATAGATATGAGATGCAATATCTCGTTTTAAGAAGCATTTGAACTCTATTGCTACGATACCTGGACATCTGCAGACGCTATTTCCTAGCAAGGAAGTGTCGCATTTACATTCATTTGAAGTGTGGACGAGGAATACATGACACTTCGCAAATCATATTATATCTTACCATGAAACATAGAAATGAGATGCGATATCGCGTTTTAAGTATCATAAGTACTCCATTGCTACGATACGTAGACATCTGCAAACGCTATTTCCTTGCAAGGAGGTGTCGCATTTACATTCATTTGAATCGTAGACGAGGAAGGCATAACACTTCGCAATGAATATTATATCTTATCATGAAACATAGATATGAGATGCAATATCTCGTTTTAAGAAGCATTTCAACTCTATTGCTACGATACCTAGACATGTGCAGACGCTATTTCCTAGCAAGGTAGTGTCGCATTTACATTCATTTGAAGTGTAGACGAGGAATACATGACACTTCGCAAATCATATTATATCTTACCATGAAACATAGAAGTGAGATGCGATATCGCGTTTTAAGAAGCATTAGAAATCTATTACTACTATACGTAGACATCTGCAAACGCTATTTTCTAGTGAGGAAGTGTCGCATTCACATTCCTTTGAAGTGTAGACGAGGAATACATAACACCTCGCAAATCATATAATATCTTACATGAAACATAGAAGTGAGATGCGATATCGCTTTTATGAAGCATTAGAACTCTATTGCTACGATACCTAGACATCTGCAGACGCTATTTCCTAGCAAGGAAGTGTCGCATTTACGTTCACTTGAATCGTAGACGCAGAATGCATAACACTTCGCAATGAATAATATATCTTATCATGAAACATAGATATGTGATGCAGTATCTCTTTTTAAGAAGAATTTGAACACTATTGCTTCGATACGTAGACATCTGCAAACGCTATTTCCTTGCAAGGAAGTGTCGCATTTACGTTCATTTGAAGTGTAGACGAGGAATACATAACACTTCGCAAATCATATTATTTCTTACCATGAAACATAGAAATGAGTTGCGATATCGCGTTTTAAGAAGCATTAGAACTCCATCGCTACGATACCTAGACATCTGCAGACGCTATTTCCTTGCAAGGAAGTGTCGCATTTATATTCATTTGAAGTGTAGACGAGGAATACATAACACTTCGCAAATCATATTATATCTTACCATGAAACATAGAATGAGATGCGATATCGCGTTTTAAGAAGCATTAGAACTCTACTGCTACGATAGGTAGACATCTGCAATCGCTATTTCATTGCAAGGAAGTGTCGCATTTACATTCATTTGAAGTGTAGACGAGGAATACATAACACTTCGCAAATCATATTATATCTTACCATGAAACATGGAAATGAGATGCAATATCGCGTTTTAAGAATCATAAGAACCCTATTGCTACGATACACAGACATCTGCAGACGCTATTTCCTTGCTAGGAAGTGTCGCATTTACATTCATTTGAAGTGTAGACGAGGAATACATGACACTTCGCAAATCATATTATAACTTACCATGAAACATAGAAATGAGAAGCGATATCGCGTTTTAATAGGCATTAGAAATCTATTGCTACGATACGTAGACATCTGCAAACGTTATTTCCTTGCTAGGAAGTGTCGCATTTTCATTCATTTGAAGTGTAGACGAGGAATACATGACACTTCGCAAATCATATTATATCTTACCATGAAACATAGAAATGAGATGCGATATCGCGTTTTAAGAATCATAAGAACTCTATTTTTACGATACGTAGACATCTGCAAACGCTCTTTCCTTGCAAGGAAGTGTCGCATTTACATTAATTTGAAGTGTAGACGAGGAATACATGACACTTCGCAAATCATATTATATCTTACCATGAAACATAGAAATGAGATGCGATATCGCGTTTTAAGAATCATAAGAACTTTATTGCTACGATACGTAGACAACTGCAAACGCTATTTCCTTGCAAGGAAGTGTCACATTTACATTCATTTGTATCGTAGACGAGGAATGCATAACACTTCGCAATGAATATTATATCTTATCATGAAACATAGAAATGAGATGCGATATCGCGTTTTAAGAAGCATTAGAACTCTATTGCTACGACAGGTAGACATCTGCAAACGCTATTTCCTTGCAAGGAAGTGTCGCATTTTCATTCATTTGAAGTGTAGACGAGGAATACATGACACTTCGCAAATCATATCATATCTTACCATGAAACATAGAAATGAGATGCGATATCGCGTTTTAAGAAGCATTAGATATCTACTGCTACGATACGTAGACATCTGCAGACGCTATTTCCTTGCAAGGAAGTGTCGCATTTACATTAATTTGAAGTGTAGACGAGGAATACATGACACTCCGCAAATAATATTATATCTTACCATGAAACATAGAAATGAGATGCGATGTCGCGTTTTAAAAGCATTAGAAATCTATTGCTACGATACGTAGACATCTGCAAACGCTATTTCCTTGCTAGGAAGTGTCGCACTTACATTCATTTGAAGTGTAGACGAGGAATACATGACACGTCGCTAATCATATTATATCTTACCATGAAACATAGAAATGAGATGCGATATTGCGTTTTAAGAAGCATTAGATATCTATTGCTACGATACTTAGACATCTGCAAACGCTATTTCTTTGCAAGGAAGTGTCGCATTTACATTCATTTGAAGTGTAGACGAGGAATACATAACACTTCGCAAATCATATTATATCTTACCATGAAACATAGAAATGAGATGCGATATAGCGTTTTACGAAGCATTAGAACTCTATTGCTACGATAGGTAGACATCTGCAAACGCTATTTCCTTGCAAGGAAGTGTCGCATTTACATTCATTTGAATCCTAGACAAGGAATGCATAACACTTCGCAGTGAATATTATATCTTATCATGAAACATAGATATGAGATGCAATATCTCGTTTTAAGAAGCATTTGAACTCTATTGCTACGATACCTGGACATCTGCAGACGCTATTTCCTAGCAAGGAAGTGTTGCATTTACATTCATTTGAAGTGTAGACGAGGAATACATAACACTTCGCAAATCATATTATATCTTACCATGAAACATAGAAATGAGATGCGATATCGCGTTTTAAGAAGCATTAGAACTCTACTGCTACGATAGGTAGACATCTGCAAACGCTATTTCCTTGCGAGGAAGTGTCGCATTTACATTCATTTGAAGTGTAGACGAGGAATACATGACACTTCGCAAATCATATTATATCTTACCATGAAACATAGAAATGAGATGCGATATCGCGCTTTAAGAAGCATTTGAACTCTATTGCTTCGATACGTAGACATCTGCAAACGCTATTTCTTTGCAAGGAAGTGTCGCATTTACATTCATTTGAAGTGTAGACTCGGAATACGTTACTCTTCGCAAATCTATTATATCTTACCATGAAACATAGAAATGAGATGCGATATCGCGTTTTAAGAAGCATTTGAACTCTATTGCTTCGATACGTAGACATCTGCAAACGCTATTGCTTTGCAAGGAAGTGTCGCATTTACATTCATTTGAAGTGTAGACGAGGAATATATAACACTTCGCAAATCATATTATATCTTACCATGAAACATAGAAATGAGATGCAATATCGCGTTTTAAGAATCATAAGAACCCTATTGCTACGATACGTAGACATCTGCAGATGCTATTTCCTTGCTAGGAAGTGTCGCATTTACTTTCATTTGAAGTGTAGATCAGGAATACATGACACTTCGCAAATCATATTATAACTTACCATGAAACATAGAAATGAGAAGCGACATCGCGGTTTAAGAGGCATTAGAAATCTTTTGCTACGATACGTAGACATCTGCAAACGCTATTTCCGTGCTAGGAAGTGTCGCATTTTCATTCATTTGAAGTGTAGACGAGGAATACATGACACTTCGCAAATCATATTATATCTTACCATGAAACATAGAAATGAGATGCGATATCGCGTTTTAAGAAGCATTAGATATCTACTGCTACGATACGTAGACATCTGCAGACGCTATTTCCTTGCAAGGAAGTGTCGCATTTACATTAATTTGAAGTGTAGACGAGGAATACATGACACTTCGCAAATAATATTATATCTTACCATGAAACATAGAAATGAGATGCGATATCGCGTTTTAAGAAGCATTAGAAATCTATTGCTACGATACGTAGACATCTGCAAACGCTATTTCCTTGCTAGGAAGTGTCGCACTTACATTCATTTGAAGTGTAGACGAGGAATACATGACACGTCGCTAATCATATTATATCTTACCATGAAACATAGAAATGAGATGCGATATTGCGTTTTAAGAAGCATTAGATATCTATTGCTACGATAGGTAGACATCTGCAAACGCTATTTCCTTGCAAGGAAGTGTCGCATTTACATTCATTTGAATCCTAGACAAGGAATGCATAACACTTCGCAGTGAATATTATATCTTATCATGAAACATAGATATGAGATGCAATATCTCGTTTTAAGAAGCATTTGAACTCTATTGCTACGATACCTGGACATCTGCAGACGCTATTTCCTAGCAAGGAAGTGTTGCATTTACATTCATTTGAAGTGTAGACGAGGAATACATAACACTTCGCAAATCATATTATATCTTACCATGAAACATAGAAATGAGATGCGATATCGCGTTTTAAGAAGCATTAGAACTCTACTGCTACGATAGGTAGACATCTGCAAACGCTATTTCCTTGCGAGGAAGTGTCGCATTTACATTCATTTGAAGTGTAGACGAGGAATACATGACACTTCGCAAATCATATTATATCTTACCATGAAACATAGAAATGAGATGCGATATCGCGCTTTAAGAAGCATTTGAACTCTATTGCTTCGATACGTAGACATCTGCAAACGCTATTTCTTTGCAAGGAAGTGTCGCATTTACATTCATTTGAAGTGTAGACTCGGAATACGTTACTCTTCGCAAATCATATTATATCTTACCATGAAACATAGAAATGAGATGCGATATCGCGTTTTAAGAAGCATTTGAACTCTATTGCTTCGATACGTAGACATCTGCAAACGCTATTGCTTTGCAAGGAAGTGTCGCATTTACATTCATTTGAAGTGTAGACGAGGAATATATAACACTTCGCAAATCATATTATATCTTACCATGAAACATAGAAATGAGATGCAATATCGCGTTTTAAGAATCATAAGAACCCTATTGCTACGATACGTAGACATCTGCAGATGCTATTTCCTTGCTAGGAAGTGTCGCATTTACTTTCATTTGAAGTGTAGATCAGGAATACATGACACTTCGCAAATCATATTATAACTTACCATGAAACATAGAAATGAGAAGCGACATCGCGGTTTAAGAGGCATTAGAAATCTTTTGCTACGATACGTAGACATCTGCAAACGCTATTTCCGTGCTAGGAAGTGTCGCATTTTCATTCATTTGAAGTGTAGACGAGGAATACATGACACTTCGCAAATCATATTATATCTTACCATGAAACATAGAAATGAGATGCGATATCGCGTTTTAAGAAGCATTAGATATCTACTGCTACGATACGTAGACATCTGCAGACGCTATTTCCTTGCAAGGAAGTGTCGCATTTACATTAATTTGAAGTGTAGACGAGGAATACATGACACTTCGCAAATAATATTATATCTTACCATGAAACATAGAAATGAGATGCGATATCGCGTTTTAAGAAGCATTAGAAATCTATTGCTACGATACGTAGACATCTGCAAACGCTATTTCCTTGCTAGGAAGTGTCGCACTTACATTCATTTGAAGTGTAGACGAGGAATACATGACACGTCGCTAATCATATTATATCTTACCATGAAACATAGAAATGAGATGCGATATTGCGTTTTAAGAAGCATTAGATATCTATTGCTACGATACTTAGACATCTGCAAACGCTATTTCTTTGCAAGGAAGTGTCGCATTTACATTCATTTGAAGTGTAGGCGAGGAATACATAACACTTCGCAAACCATATTATATCTTACCATGAAACATAGAAATGAGATGCGATATCGCGTTTTAAGAATCATAAGAACTCTATTGCTACGATACGTAGACATCTGCAAACGCTATTTCCTTGCAAGGAAGTGTCGCATTTACATTCATTGAATCGTAGACGAGGAATGCATAACACTTCGTAATGAATATTATATCTTATCATGAAACACAGATATGAGATGCGATATCGCGTTTTAAGAAGCATTAGAAATCTATTGTTACGATACGTAGACATCTGCAAACGCTATTTCTTTGCAAGGAAGAGTCGCATTTACAATTCATTTGAAGTGTAGACGAGGAATACATAACACTTCGCAAATCATATTATATCTTACCATGAAACATAGAAATGAGATGCGATATAGCGTTTTACGAAGCATTAGAACTCTATTGCTACGATAGGTAGACATCTGCAAACGCTATTTCCTTGCAAGGAAGTGTCGCATTTACATTCATTTGAATCCTAGACGAGGAATGCATAACACTTCGCAGTGAATATTATATCTTATCATGAAACATAGATATGAGATGCAATATCTCGTTTTAAGAAGCATTTGAACTCTATTGCTACGATACCTGGACATCTGCAGACGCTATTTCCTAGCAAGGAAGTGTCGCATTTACATTCATTTGTAGTGTAGACGAGGAATACATGACACTTCGCAAATCATATTATATCTTACCATGAAACATAGAAATGAGATGCGATATCGCGTTTTAAGTATCATAAGAACTCCATTGCTACGATACGTAGACATCTGCAAACGCTATTTCCTTGCAAGGAGGTGTCGCAATTACATTCATTTGAATCGTAGACGAGGAATGCATAACACTTCGCAATGAATATTATATCTTATCATGAAACATAGATATGAGATGCAATATCTCGTTTTAAGAAGCATTTCAACTCTATTGCTATGATACCTAGACATGTGCAGACGCTATTTCCTAGCAAGGTAGTGTCGCATTTACATTCATTTGAAGTGTAGACGAGGAATACATGACACCTCGCAAATCATATTATATCTTACCATGAAACATAGAAATGAGATGCGATATAGCGTTTTACGAAGCATTAGAACTCTATTGCTACGATAGGTAGACATCTGTAAACGCTATTTCCTTGCAAGGAAGTGTCGCATTTACATTCATTTGAATCCTAGACAAGGAATGCATAACACTTCGCAGTGAATATTATATCTTATCATGAAACATAGATATGAGATGCAATATCTCGTTTTAAGAAGCATTTGAACTCTATTGCTACGATACCTGGACATCTGCAGACGCTATTTCCTAGCAAGGAAGTGTCGCATTTACATTCATTTGAAGTGTGGACGAGGAATACATGACACTTCGCAAATCATATTATATCTTACCATGAAACATAGAAATGAGATGCGATATCGCGTTTTAAGTATCATAAGTACTCCATTGCTACGATACGTAGACATCTGCAAACGCTATTTCCTTGCAAGGAGGTGTCGCATTTACATTCATTTGAATCGTAGACGAGGAAGGCATAACACTTCGCAATGAATATTATATCTTATCATGAAACATAGATATGAGATGCAATATCTCGTTTTAAGAAGCATTTCAACTCTATTGCTACGATACCTAGACATGTGCAGACGCTATTTCCTAGCAAGGTAGTGTCGCATTTACATTCATTTGAAGTGTAGACGAGGAATACATGACACTTCGCAAATCATATTATATCTTACCATGAAACATAGAAGTGAGATGCGATATCGCGTTTTAAGAAGCATTAGAAATCTATTACTACTATACGTAGACATCTGCAAACGCTATTTTCTAGTGAGGAAGTGTCGCATTCACATTCCTTTGAAGTGTAGACGAGGAATACATAACACCTCGCAAATCATATAATATCTTACATGAAACATAGAAGTGAGATGCGATATCGCTTTTATGAAGCATTAGAACTCTATTGCTACGATACCTAGACATCTGCAGACGCTATTTCCTAGCAAGGAAGTGTCGCATTTACGTTCACTTGAATCGTAGACGCAGAATGCATAACACTTCGCAATGAATAATATATCTTATCATGAAACATAGATATGTGATGCAGTATCTCTTTTTAAGAAGAATTTGAACACTATTGCTTCGATACGTAGACATCTGCAAACGCTATTTCCTTGCAAGGAAGTGTCGCATTTACGTTCATTTGAAGTGTAGACGAGGAATGCATAACACTTCGCAAATCATATTATATCTTACCATGAAACATAGAAATGAGATGCGATATCGCGTTTTAAGAAGCATTAGAACTCTACTGCTACGATAGGTAGACATCTGCAAACGCTATTTCCTTGCGAGGAAGTGTCGCATTTACATTCATTTGAAGTGTGGACGAGGAATACATCACACTTCGCTAATCATATTATATCTTACCATGAAACATAGAAATGAGATGCGATATTGCGTTTTGAGAAGCATTAGAACTCTATCGCTACGATACCTAGACATCTGCAGACGCTATTTCCTTTCAAGGGAGTGTCGCATTTACATTCATTTGAAGTGTAGACGAGGAGCACATAACACTACGCAAATCATATTATATCTTACCATGAAACATAGAAATGAGATGCGATATCGCGTTTTAAGAATCATAAGCACTCTATTGCTACGATACCTAGACATCTGCGGACGCTATTTCCTAGCAAGGAGGTGTCGCATTTACATTCATTTGAAGTGTAGACGAGGAATACATGACACTTCGCAAATCATATTATATCTTACCATGAAACATAGAAATGAGATGCGATATCGCGTTTTAAGAATCATAAGAACTCTATTTTTACGATACGTAGACATCTGCAAACGCTCTTTCCTTGCAAGGAAGTGTCGCATCTACATTCATTTGAAGTGTAGACGAGGAATACATAACACTTCGCAAATCATATTATATCTTACCATGAAACATAGAAATGAGATGCGATATCGCGTTTTAAGAATCATAAGAACTCTATTGCTACGATACGTAGACATCTGCAGACGCTATTTCCTTGCAAGGAAGTGTCGCATTTACGTTCATTTGAAGTGTAGACGAGGAATACATAACACTTCGCAAATCATATTATATCTTACCATGAAACATAGAAATGAGATGCGATATTGCGTTTTGAGAAGCATTAGAACTCTATCGCTACGATACCTAGACATCTGCAGACGCTATTTCCTTTCAAGGGAGTGTCGCATTTACATTCATTTGAAGTGTAGACGAGGAGCACATAACACTACGCAAATCATATTATATCTTACCATGAAACATAGAAATGAGATGCGATATCGCGTTTTAAGGATCATAAGAACTCTATTGCTACGATTCGTAGACATCTGCAAACGCACTTTCCTTGCAAGGAAGTGTCGCATTAACATTCATATGAAGTGTAGACGAGGAATACATAACACTTCGCAAATCATATTATATCTTACCATGAAACATAGAAATGGGATGCGATATCGCGTTTTAAGAATCATATGAACTCTATTGCTACGATACGTAGACATCTGCAGACGCTATTTCCTTGCAAGGAAGTGTCGCATTTACATTCATTTGAAGTGTAGACGAGGAATACATAACACATCGCAAATCATATAATATCTTACATGAAACATAGAAGTGAGATGCGATATCGCTTTTATGAAGCATTAGAACTCTATTGCTACGATACCTAGACACCTGCAGACGCTATTTCCTAGCATGGAAGTGTCGCATTTACGTTCACTTGAATCGTAGACGCAGAATGCATAACACTTCGCAATGAATAATATATCTTATCATGAAACATAGATATGTGATGCAATATCACTTTTTAAGAAGAATTTGAACACTATTGCTTCGATACGTAGACATCTGCAAACGCTATTTCCTTGCAAGGAAGTGTCGCATTTACGTTCATTTGAAGTGTAGACGAGGAATACATAACACTTCGCAAATCATATTATTTCTTACCATGAAACATAGAAATGAGTTGCGATATCGCGTTTTAAGAAGCATTAGAACTCCATCGCTACGATACCTAGACATCTGCAGACGCTATTTCCTTGCAAGGAAGTGTCGCATTTATATTCATTTGAAGTGTAGACGAGGAATACATAACACTTCGCAAATCATATTATATCTTACCATGAAACATAGAAATGAGATGCGATATCGCTTTTTAAGAAGCATTAGAACTCTACTGCTACGATAGGTAGACATCTGCAAACGCTATTTCCTTGCAAGGAAGTGTCGCATTTACATTCATTTGAATCGTAGACGAGGAATGCATAACACTTCGCAATGAATATTATATCTTATCATAAAACATAGATATGAGATGCAATATCTCGTTTTAAGAATCATTTGAACACTATTGCTACGATACCTAGACATCTGTAGACGCTATTTCCTAGCAAGGAAGTGTCGCATTTACATTCATTTGAAGTGTAGACGAGGAATACATAACACTTCGCAAATCATATTATATCTTACCGTGAAACATAGAAATGAGATGCGATATCGCGTTTTAAGAATCATAAGAACTCTATTGCTACGATACGTAGACATCTGCAGACGCTATTTCCTAGCGAGGAAGTGTCGCATTTACATTCATTTGAAGTGTAGACGAGGAATACATAACACCTCGTAAATCATATTATATCTTACCATGAAAAATAGAAATGAGATGCGATATCGCGTTTTAAGAAGCATTAGAACTCTACTGCTACGATAGGTAGACATCTGCAAACGCTATTTCCTTGCGAGGAAGTGTCGCATTTACATTCATTTGAAGTGTAGACGAGGAATACATCACACTTCGCTAATCATATTATATCTTATCATGAAACATAGAAATGAGATGCGATATTGCGTTTTGAGAAGCATTAGAACTCTATCGCTACGATACCTAGACATCTGCAGACGCTATTTCCTTTCAAGGGAGTGTCGCATTTACATTCATTTGAAGTGTAGACGAGGAGCACATAACACTACGCAAATCATATTATATCTTACCATGAAACATAGAAATGAGATGCGATATCGCGTTTTAAGAATCATAAGCACTCTATCGCTACGATACCTAGACATCTGCGGACGCTATTTCCTAGCAAGGAGGTGTCGCATTTACATTCATTTGAAGTGTAGACGAGGAATACATGACACTTCGCAAATCATATTATATCTTACCATGAAACATAGAAATGAGATGCGATATCGCGTTTTAAGAATCATAAGAACTCTATTTTTACGATACGTAGACATCTGCAAACGCTCTTTCCTTGCAAGGAAGTGTCGCATCTACATTCATTTGAAGTGTAGACGAGGAATACATAACACTTCGCAAATCATATTATATCTTACCATGAAACATAGAAATGAGATGCGATATCGCGTTTTAAGAATCATAAGAACTCTATTGCTACGATACGTAGACATCTGCAGACGCTATTTCCTTGCAAGGAAGTGTCGCATTTACGTTCATTTGAAGTGTAGAGGAGGAATACATAACACTTCGCAAATCATATTATTTCTTACCATGAAACATAGAAATGAGTTGCGATATCGCGTTTTAAGAAGCATTAGAACCCCATCGCTACGATACCTAGACATCTGCAGACGCTATTTCCTTGCAAGGAAGTGTCGCATTTATATTCATTTGAAGTGTAGACGAGGAATACATAACACTTCGCAAATCATATTATATCTTACCATGAAACATAGAAATGAGATGCGATATCGCTTTTTAAGAAGCATTAGAACTCTACTGCTACGATAGGTAGACATCTGCAAACGCTATTTCCTTGCAAGGAAGTGTCGCATTTACATTCATTTGAATCGTAGACGAGGAATGCATAACACTTCGCAATGAATATTATATCTTATCATAAAACATAGATATGAGATGCAATATCTCGTTTTAAGAATCATTTGAACACTATTGCTACGATACCTAGACATCTGTAGACGCTATTTCCTAGCAAGGAAGTGTCGCATTTACATTCATTTGAAGTGTAGACGAGGAATACATAACACTTCGCAAATCATATTATATCTTACCGTGAAACATAGAAATGAGATGCGATATCGCGTTTTAAGAATCATAAGAACTCTATTGCTACGATACGTAGACATCTGCAGACGCTATTTCCTAGCGAGGAAGTGTCGCATTTACATTCATTTGAAGTGTAGACGAGGAATACATAACACCTCGTAAATCATATTATATCTTACCATGAAAAATAGAAATGAGATGCGATATCGCGTTTTAAGAAGCATTAGAACTCTACTGCTACGATAGGTAGACATCTGCAAACGCTATTTCCTTGCGAGGAAGTGTCGCATTTACATTCATTTGAAGTGTAGACGAGGAATACATCACACTTCGCTAATCATATTATATCTTATCATGAAACATAGAAATGAGATGCGATATTGCGTTTTGAGAAGCATTAGAACTCTATCGCTACGATACCTAGACATCTGCAGACGCTATTTCCTTTCAAGGGAGTGTCGCATTTACATTCATTTGAAGTGTAGACGAGGAGCACATAACACTACGCAAATCATATTATATCTTACCATGAAACATAGAAATGAGATGCGATATCGCGTTTTAAGAATCATAAGAACTCTATTGCTACGATACGTAGACATCTGCAGACGCTATTTCCTTGCAAGGAAGTGTCGCATTTACGTTCATTTGAAGTGTAGACGAGGAATACATAACACTTCGCAAATCATATTATATCTTACCATGAAACATAGAAATGAGTTGCGATATCGCGTTTTAAGAAGCATTAGAACTCCATCGCTACGATACCTAGACATCTGCAGACGCTATTTCCTTGCAAGGAAGTGTCGCATTTACATTCATTTGACGTGTAGACGAGGAATACATAACACTTCGCAAATCATATTATATCTTACCATGAACCATAGAAATGAGATGCGATATCGGGTTTTAAGAATCATAAGAACTCTATTGCTACGATACGTAGACATCTGCAAACGCTATTTCCTAGCGAGGAAGTGTCGCATTTACATTCATTTGAAGTGTAGACGAGGAATATATAACACCTCGTAAATCATATTATATCTTACAATGAAACATAGAAATGAGATGCGATATCGCGTTTTAAGAAGCATTAGAACTCTACTGCTACGATAGGTAGACATCTGCAAACGCTATTTCCTTGCGAGGAAGTGTCGCATTTACATTCATTTGAAGTGTAGACGAGGAATACATCACACTTCGCTAATCATATTATATCTTACCATGAAACATAGAAATGAGATGCGATATTGCGTTTTGAGAAGCATTAGAACTCTATCGCTACGATACCTAGACATCTGCAGACGCTATTTCCTTTCAAGGGAATGTCGCATTTACATTCATTTGAAGTGTAGACGAGGAGCACATAACACTACGCAAATCATATTATATCTTACCATGAAACATAGAAATGAGATGCGATATCGCGTTTTAAGGATCATAAGAACTCTATTGCTACGATTCGTAGACATCTGCAAACGCACTTTCCTTGCAAGGAAGTGTCGCATTAACATTCATATGAAGTGTAGACGAGGAATACATAACACTTCGCAAATCATATTATATCTTACCATGAAACATAGAAATGGGATGCGATATCGCGTTTTAAGAATCATATGAACTCTATTGCTACGATACGTAGACATCTGCAGACGCTATTTCCTTGCAAGGAAGTGTCGCATTTACATTCATTTGAAGTGTAGACGAGGAATACATAACACATCGCAAATCATATAATATCTTACATGTAACATAGAAGTGAGATGCGATATCGCTTTTATGAAGCATTAGAACTCTATTGCTACGATACCTAGACATCTGCAGACGCTATTTCCTAGCAAGGAAGTGTCGCATTTACGTTCACTTGAATCGTAGACGCAGAATGCATAACACTTCGCAATGAATAATATATCTTATCATGAAACATAGATATGTGATGCAATATCACTTTTTAAGAAGAATTTGAACACTATTGCTTCGATACGTAGACATCTGCAAACGCTATTTCCTTGCAAGGAAGTGTCGCATTTACATTCATTTGAAGTGTAGACGAGGAATACATCACACTTCGCTAATCATATTATATCTTATCATGAAACATAGAAATGAGATGCGATATTGCGTTTTGAGAAGCATTAGAACTCTATCGCTACGATACCTAGACATCTGCAGACGCTATTTCCTTTCAAGGGAGTGTCGCATTTACATTCATTTGAAGTGTAGACGAGGAGCACATAACACTACGCAAATCATATTATATCTTACCATGAAACATAGAAATGAGATGCGATATCGCGTTTTAAGAATCATAAGCACTCTATCGCTACGATACCTAGACATCTGCGGACGCTATTTCCTAGCAAGGAGGTGTCGCATTTACATTCATTTGAAGTGTAGACGAGGAATACATGACACTTCGCAAATCATATTATATCTTACCATGAAACATAGAAATGAGATGCGATATCGCGTTTTAAGAATCATAAGAACTCTATTTTTACGATACGTAGACATCTGCAAACGCTATTTCCTTGCAAGGAAGTGTCGCATTTACATTCATTTGACGTGTAGACGAGGAATACATAACACTTCGCAAATCATATTATATCTTACCATGAACCATAGAAATGAGATGCGATATCGGGTTTTAAGAATCATAAGAACTCTATTGCTACGATACGTAGACATCTGCAAACACTATTTCCTAGCGAGGAAGTGTCGCATTTACATTCATTTGAAGTGTAGACGAGGAATATATAACACCTCGTAAATCATATTATATCTTACAATGAAACATAGAAATGAGATGCGATATCGCGTTTTAAGAAGCATTAGAACTCTACTGCTACGATAGGTAGACATCTGCAAACGCTATTTCCTTGCGAGGAAGTGTCGCATTTACATTCATTTGAAGTGTAGACGAGGAATACATCACACTTCGCTAATCATATTATATCTTACCATGAAACATAGAAATGAGATGCGATATTGCGTTTTGAGAAGCATTAGAACTCTATCGCTACGATACCTAGACATCTGCAGACGCTATTTCCTTTCAAGGGAATGTCGCATTTACATTCATTTGAAGTGTAGACGAGGAGCACATAACACTACGCAAATCATATTATATCTTACCATGAAACATAGAAATGAGATGCGATATCGCGTTTTAAGGATCATAAGAACTCTATTGCTACGATTCGTAGACATCTGCAAACGCACTTTCCTTGCAAGGAAGTGTCGCATTAACATTCATATGAAGTGTAGACGAGGAATACATAACACTTCGCAAATCATATTATATCTTACCATGAAACATAGAAATGGGATGCGATATCGCGTTTTAAGAATCATATGAACTCTATTGCTACGATACGTAGACATCTGCAGACGCTATTTCCTTGCAAGGAAGTGTCGCATTTACATTCATTTGAAGTGTAGACGAGGAATACATAACACATCGCAAATCATATAATATCTTACATGTAACATAGAAGTGAGATGCGATATCGCTTTTATGAAGCATTAGAACTCTATTGCTACGATACCTAGACATCTGCAGACGCTATTTCCTAGCAAGGAAGTGTCGCATTTACGTTCACTTGAATCGTAGACGCAGAATGCATAACACTTCGCAATGAATAATATATCTTATCATGAAACATAGATATGTGATGCAATATCACTTTTTAAGAAGAATTTGAACACTATTGCTTCGATACGTAGACATCTGCAAACGCTATTTCCTTGCAAGGAAGTGTCGCATTTACGTTCATTTGAAGTGTAGACGAGGAATACATAACACTTCGCAAGTCATATTATATCTTACCGTGAAACATAGAAATGAGATGCGATATCGCGTTTTAAGAATCATAAGAACTCTATTGCTACGATACGTAGACATCTGCAGACGCTATTTCCTAGCGAGGAAGTGTCGCATTTACATTCATTTGAAGTGTAGACGAGGAATACATAACACCTCGTAAATCATATTATATCTTACCATGAAACATAGAAATGAGATGCGATATCGCGTTTTAAGAAGCATTAGAACTCTACTGCTACGATAGGTAGACATCTGCAAACGCTATTTCCTTGCGAGGAAGTGTCGCATTTACATTCATTTGAAGTGTAGACGAGGAATACATCACACTTCGCTAATCATATTATATCTTATCATGAAACATAGAAATGAGATGCGATATTGCGTTTTGAGAAGCATTAGAACTCTATCGCTACGATACCTAGATATCTGCAGACGCTATTTCCTTTCAAGGGAGTGTCGCATTTACATTCATTTGAAGTGTAGACGAGGAGCACATAACACTACGCAAATCATATTATATCTTACCATGAAACATAGAAATGAGATGCGATATCGCGTTTTAAGAATCATAAGAACTCTATTGCTACGATTCGTAGACATCTGCAAACGCACTTTCCTTGCAAGGAAGTGTCGCATTAACATTCATATGAAGTGTAGACGAGGAATACATAACACTTCGCAAATCATATTATATCTTAAAATGAAACATAGAAATGGGATGCGATATCGCGTTTTAGGAATCATATGAACTCTATTGCTACGATACGTAGACATCTGCAGACGCTATTTCCTTGCAAGGAAGTGTCGCATTTACATTCATTTGAAGTGTAGACGAGGAATACATAACACATCGCAAATCATATAATATCTTACATGAAACATAGAAGTGAGATGCGATATCGTTTTTATGAAGCATTAGAACTCTATTGCTACGATACCTAGACATCTGCAGACGCTATTTCCTAGCAAGGAAGTGTCGCATTTACGTTCACTTGAATCGTAGACGCAGAATGCATAACACTTCGCAATGAATAATATATCCTACCATGAAACATAGAAATGAGAAGCGATATCGCGTTTTAAGAATCATATGAACTCTATTGCTACGATACGTAGACATCTGCAAACGCTATTTCCTAGCGAGGAAGTGTCGCATTCACGTTCATTTCAAGCGTAGACGAGGAATACATGACACTTCGCAAATCATATTATATCTTACCATGAAACATAGAAATTGGATGCGATATCGCATTTTAAGAATCATAAGAACTCTATTGCTACGATACCTAGACATCTGCAGACGCTATTTCCTTGCAAGGAAGTGTCGCATTTATATTCATTTGAAGTGTAGACGAGGAATACATAACACTTCGCAAATCATATTATATCTTACCATGAACCATAGAAATGAGATGCGATATCGGGTTTTAAGAATCATAAGAACTCTATTGCTACGATACGTAGACATCTGCAAACACTATTTCCTAGCGAGGAAGTGTCGCATTTACATTCATTTGACGTGTAGACGAGGAATACATAACACTTCGCAAATCATATTATATCTTACCATGAACCATAGAAATGAGATGCGATATCGGGTTTTAAGAATCATAAGAACTCTATTGCTACGATACGTAGACATCTGCAAACACTATTTCCTAGCGTGGAAGTGTCGCATTTACATTCATTTGAAGTGTAGACGAGGAATACATAACACCTCGCAAATCATATTATATCTTACCATGAAACATAGAAATGAGATGCAATATCGCGTTTTAAGAATCATAAGAGCCCTACTGCTACGATACGTAGACATCTGCAAACGCTATTTACTTGCTAGGAAGTGTCGCATTTACATTCATTTGAAGTGTAGACGAGGAATACATGACACTTCGCAAATCATATTATATCTTACCATGAAACATAGAAATGAGATGCGATATCGCGTTTTAAGAAGCATTTGAACTCTATTGCTTCGATAGGTAGACATCTGCAAACGCTATTTCCTTGCAAGGAAGTGTCGCATTTACATTCATTTGAAGTGTAGACGAGGAATACATAACACTTCGCAAATCATATTATATCTTACCATGAAACATAGACATGAGATGCGATATCGCGTTTTAAGAAGCATTAGAAATCTATTGCTACGATACGTAGACATCTGCAAACGCTATTTCCTAGCGAGGAAGTGTCGCATTCACGTTCATTTCAAGCGTAGACGAGGAATACATGACACTTCGCAAATCATATTATATCTTACCATGAAACATAGAAATTGGATGCGATATCGCATTTTAAGAATCATAAGAACTCTATTGCTACGATACCTAGACATCTGCAGACGCTATTTCCTTGCAAGGAAGTGTCGCATTTATATTCATTTGAAGTGTAGACGAGGAATACATAACACTTCGCAAATCATATTATATCTTACCATGAACCATAGAAATGAGATGCGATATCGGGTTTTAAGAATCATAAGAACTCTATTGCTACGATACGTAGACATCTGCAAACACTATTTCCTAGCGAGGAAGTGTCGCATTTACATTCATTTGACGTGTAGACGAGGAATACATAACACTTCGCAAATCATATTATATCTTACCATGAACCATAGAAATGAGATGCGATATCGGGTTTTAGGAATCATAAGAACTCTATTGCTACGATACGTAGACATCTGCAAGCGCTTTTTCCTTGCAAGGAAGTGTCGCATCTACATTCATTTGAAGTGTAGACGAGGAATACATAACACTTCGCAAATCATATTATATCTTACCATGAAACATAGAAATGAGATGCGATATCGCGTTTTAAGAATCATAAGAACTCTATTGCTACGATACGTAGACATCTGCAGACGCTATTTCCTTGCAAGGAAGTGTCGCATTTACGTTCATTTGAAGTGTAGACGAGGAATACATAACACTTCGCAAATCATATTATATCTTACCATGAAACATAGAAATGAGTTGCGATATCGCGTTTTAAGAAGCATTAGAACTCCATCGCTACGATACCTAGACATCTGCAGACGCTATTTCCTTGCAAGGAAGTGTCGCATTTACATTCATTTGACGTGTAGACGAGGAATACATAACACTTCGCAAATCATATTATATCTTACCATGAACCATAGAAATGAGATGCGATATCGGGTTTTAAGAATCATAAGAACTCTATTGCTACGATACGTAGACATCTGCAAACACTATTTCCTAGCGAGGAAGTGTCGCATTTACATTCATTTGAAGTGTAGACGAGGAATATATAACACCTCGTAAATCATATTATATCTTACAATGAAACATAGAAATGAGATGCGATATCGCGTTTTAAGAAGCATTAGAACTCCATCGCTACGATACCTAGACATCTGCAGACGCTATTTCCTTGCAAGGAAGTGTCGCATTTACATTCATTTGACGTGTAGACGAGGAATACATAACACTTCGCAAATCATATTATATCTTACCATGAACCATAGAAATGAGATGCGATATCGGGTTTTAAGAATCATAAGAACTCTATTGCTACGATAGGTAGACATCTGCAAACGCTATTTCCTTGCGAGGAAGTGTCGCATTTACATTCATTTGAAGTGTAGACGAGGAATACATCACACTTCGCTAATCATATTATATCTTACCATGAAACATAGAAATGAGATGCGATATTGCGTTTTGAGAAGCATTAGAACACTATCGCTACGATACCTAGACATCTGCAGACGCTATTTCCTTTCAAGGGAGTGTCGCATTTACATTCATTTGAAGTGTAGACGAGGAGCACATAACACTACGCAAATCATATTATATCTTACCATGAAACATAGAAATGAGATGCGATATCGCGTTTTAAGGATCATAAGAACTCTATTGCTACGATTCGTAGACATCTGCAAACGCACTTTCCTTGCAAGGAAGTGTCGCATTAACATTCATATGAAGTGTAGACGAGGAATACATAACACTTCGCAAATCATATTATATCTTACCATGAAACATAGAAATGGGATGCGATATCGCGTTTTAAGAATCATATGAACTCTATTGCTACGATACGTAGACATCTGCAGAAGCTATTTCCTTGCAAGGAAGTGTCGCATTTACATTCATTTGAAGTGTAGACGAGGAATACATAACACATCGCAAATCATATAATATCTTACATGAAACATAGAAGTGAGATGCGATATCGCTTTTATGAAGCATTAGAACTCTATTGCTACGATACCTAGACATCTGCAGACGCTATTTCCTAGCAAGGAAGTGTCGCATTTACGTTCACTTGAATCGTAGACGCAGAATGCATAACACTTCGCAATGAATAATATATCTTATCATGAAACATAGATATGTGATGCAATATCACTTTTTAAGAAGAATTTGAACACTATTGCTTCGATACGTAGACATCTGCAAACGCTATTTCCTTGCAAGGAAGTGTCGCATTTACGTTCATTTGAAGTGTAGACGAGGAATACATAACACTTCGCAAATCATATTATATCTTACCGTGAAACATAGAAATGAGATGCGATATCGCGTTTTAGGAATCATAAGAACTCTATTGCTACGATACGTAGACATCTGCAGACGCTATTTCCTAGCGAGGAAGTGTCGCATTTACATTCATTTGAAGTGTAGACGAGGAATACATAACACCTCGTAAATCATATTATATCTTACCATGAAACATAGAAATGAGATGCGATATCGCGTTTTAAGAAGCATTAGAACTCTACTGCTACGATAGGTAGACATCTGCAAACGCTATATCCTTGCGAGGAAGTGTCGCATTTACATTCATTTGAAGTGTAGACGAGGAATACATCACACTTCGCTAATCATATTATATCTTATCATGAAACATAGAAATGAGATGCGATATTGCGTTTTGAGAAGCATTAGAGCTCTATCGCTACGATACCTAGACATCTGCAGACGCTATTTCCTTTCAAGGGAGTGTCGCATTTACATTCATTTGAAGTGTAGACGAGGAGCACATAACACTACGCAAATCATATTATATCTTACCATGAAACATAGAAATGAGATGCGATATCGCGTTTTAAGAATCATATGAACTCTATTGCTACGATACCTAGACATCTGCAGACGCTATTTCCTAGCAAGGAAGTGTCGCATTTACGTTCACTTGAATCGTAGACGCAGAATGCATAACACTTCGCAATGAATAATATATCCTACCATGAAACATAGAAATGAGAAGCGATATCGCGTTTTAAGAATCATATGAACTCTATTGCTACGATACGTAGACATCTGCAAACGCTATTTCCTAGCGAGGAAGTGTCGCATTCACGTTCATTTCAAGCGTAGACGAGGAATACATGACACTTCGCAAATCATATTATATCTTACCATGAAACATAGAAATTGGATGCGATATCGCATTTTAAGAATCATAAGAACTCTATTGCTACGATACCTAGACATCTGCAGACGCTATTTCCTTGCAAGGAAGTGTCGCATTTATATTCATTTGAAGTGTAGACGAGGAATACATAACACTTCGCAAATCATATTATATCTTACCATGAACCATAGAAATGAGATGCGATATCGGGTTTTAAGAATCATAAGAACTCTATTGCTACGATACGTAGACATCTGCAAACACTATTTCCTAGCGAGGAGGTGTCGCATTTACATTCATTTGAAGTGTAGACGAGGAATACATAACACCTCGCAAATCATATTATATCTTACCATGAAACATAGAAATGAGATGCAATATCGCGTTTTAAGAATCATAAGAGCCCTACTGCTACGATACGTAGACATCTGCAAACGCTATTTACTTGCTAGGAAGTGTCGCATTTACATTCATTTGAAGTGTAGACGAGGAATACATGACACTTCGCAAATCATATTATATCTTACCATGAAACATAGAAATGAGATGCGATATCGCGTTTTAAGAAGCATTTGAACTCTATTGCTTCGATAGGTAGACATCTGCAAACGCTATTTCCTTGCAAGGAAGTGTCGCATTTACATTCATTTGAAGTGTAGACGAGGAATACATAACACTTCGCAAATCATATTATATCTTACCATGAAACGTAGACATGAGATGCGATATCGCGTTTTAAGAAGCATTAGAAATCTATTGCTACGATACGTAGACATCTGCAAACGCTATTTCTTTGCAAGGAAGTGTTGCATTTCATTCATTTGAAGTGTAGACGAGGAATACATAACACTTCGCAAATCATATTATATCTTACCATGAAACATAGAAATGAGATGCGATATCGCGTTTTAAGAAGCATTAGAACTCTACTGCTACGATAGGTAGACATCTGCAAACGCTATTTCCTTGCGAGGAAGTGTCGCATTTACATTCATTTGAAGTGTAGACGAGGAATACATCACACATCGCAAATCATATAATATCTTACATGAAACATAGAAGTGAGATGCGATATCGCTTTTATGAAGCATTAGAACTCTATTGCTACGATACCTAGACATCTGCAGAAGCTATTTCCTAGCAAGGAAGAGTCGCATTTACGTTCACTTGAATCGTAGACGCAGAATGCATAACACTTCGCAATGAATAATATATCCTACCATGAAACATAGAAATGAGAAGCGATATCGCGTTTTAAGAATCATAAGCACTCTATTGCTACGATACCTAGACATCTGCGGACGCTATTTCCTAGCAAGGAGGTGTCGCATTTACATTCATTTGAAGTGTAGACGAGGAATACATGACACTTCGCAAATCATATTATATCTTACCATGAAACATAGAAATGAGTTGCGATATCGCGTTTTAAGAGTCATAAGAACTCTATTTTTACGATACGTAGACATCTGCAAACGCTCTTTCCTTGCAAGGAAGTGTCGCATCTACATTCATTTGAAGTGTAGACGAGGAATACATAACACTTCGCAAATCATATTATATCTTACCATGAAACATAGAATTGAGATGCGATATCGCGTTTTAAGAATCATAAGAACTCTATTGCTACGATACGTAGACATCTGCAGACGCTATTTCCTTGCAAGGAAGTGTCGCATTAACGTTCATTTGAAGTGTAGACGAGGAATACATAACACTTCGCAAATCATATTATATCTTACCATGAAACATAGAAATGATTTGCGATATCGCGTTTTAAGAAGCATTAGAACTCCATCGCTACGATACCTAGACATCTGCAGACGCTATTTCCTTGCAAGGAAGTGTCGCATTTACATTCATTTGACGTGTAGACGAGGAATACATAACACTTCGCAAATCATATTATATCTTACCATGAACCATAGAAATGAGATGCGATATCGGGTTTTAAGAATCATAAGAACTCTATTGCTACGATACGGAGACATCTGCAAACACTATTTCCTAGCGAGGAAGTGTCGCATTTACATTCATTTGAAATGTAGACGAGGAATACATAACACTTCGCAAATCATATTATATCTTACCATGAAACATAGAAATGAGATGCGATATCGCGTTTTAAGAAGCATTAGAACTCTACTGCTACGATAGGTAGACATCTGCAAACGCTATTTCCTTGCGAGGAAGTGTCGCATTTACATTCATTTGAAGTGTAGACGAGGAATACATCACACTTCGCTAATCATATTATATCTTACCATGAAACATAGAAATGAGATGCGATATTGCGTTTTGAGAAGCATTAGAACTCTATCGCTACGATACCTAGACATCTGCAGACGCTATTTCCTTTCAAGGGAGTGTCGCATTTACATTCATTTGAAGTGTAGACGAGGAGCACATAACACTACGCAAATCATATTATATCTTACCATGAAACATAGAAATGAGATGCGATATCGCGTTTTAAGAATCATAAGAACTCTATTGCTACGATTCGTAGACATCTGCAAACGTACTTTCCGTGCAAGGAAGTGTCGCATTAACATTCATATGAAGTGTAGACGAGGAATACATAACACTTCGCAAATCATATTATATCTTACCATGAAACATAGAAATGGGATGCGATATCGCGTTTTAAGAATAATATGAACTCTATTGCTACGATACGTAGACATCTGCAGACGCTATTTCCTTGCAAGGAAGTGTCGCATTTACATTCATTTGAAGTGTAGACGAGGAATACATAACACTTCGCAAATCATATTATATCTCACCATGAAACATAGAAATGAGATGCGATATCGCGTTTCAAGAAGCATTAGAAATCTATTGCTACGATACGTAGACATCTGCAAACGCTATTTCTTTGCAAGGAATTGTCGCATTTACATTCATTTGAAGTGTAGACGAGGAATACATAACACTTCGCAAATCATATTATATCTTATCATGAAACATAGAAATGAGATGCGATATCGCGTTTTAAGAAGCATTAGAACTCTACTGCTACGATAGGTAGACATCTGCAAACGCTATTTCCTTGCGAGGAAGTGTCGCATTTACATTCATTTGAAGTGTAGACGAGGAATACATAACACTTCGCAAATCATATTATATCTTATCATGAAACATAGAAATGAGATGCGATATCGCGTTTTAAGAAGCATTAGAACTCTATTGCTACGATACGTAGACATCTGCAGACGCTATTTCCTTGCATGGAAGTGTCGCATTTACATTCATTTGAAGTGTAGACGAGGAATACATAACACTTCGCAAATCATATAATATCTTACCATGAAACATAGAAGTGAGATGCGATATCGCTTTTATGAAGCATTAGAACTGTATTGCTACGATACCTAGACATCTGCAGACGCTATTTCCTAGCAAGGAAGTGTCGCATTTACGTTCACTTGAATCGTAGACGCAGAATGCATAACACTTCGCAATGAATAATATATCTTATCATGAAATATAGATATGTGATGCAATATCACTTTTTAAGAAGAATTTGAACGCTATTGCTTCGATACGTAGACATCTGCAAACGCTATTTCCTTGCAAGGAAGTGTCGCATTTACGTTCATTTGAAGTGTAGACGAGGAATACATAACACTTCGCAAATCATATTATTTCTTACCATGAAACATAGAAATGAGTTGCGATATCGCGTTTTAAGAAGCATTAGAACTCCATCGCTACGATACCTAGACATCTGCAGACGCTATTTCCTTGCAAGGAAGTGTCGCATTTATATTCATTTGAAGTGTAGACGAGGAATGCATAACACTTCGCAAATCATATTATATCTTACCATGAACCATAGAAATGAGATGCGATATCGGGTTTTAAGAAGCATTAGAACTCTACTGCTACGATAGGTAGACATTTGCAAACGCTATTTCCTTGCGAGGAAGTGTCGCATTTACATTCATTTGAAGTGTAGACGAGGAATACATAACACTTCGCAAATCATATTATATCTTATCATGAAACATAGAAATGAGATGCGATATCGCGTTTTAAGAAGCATTAGAACTCTATTGCTACGATACGTAGACATCTGCAGACGCTATTTCCTTGCATGGAAGTGTCGCATTTACATTCATTTGAAGTGTAGACGAGGAATACATAACACTTCGCAAATCATATAATATCTTACCATGAAACATAGAAGTGAGATGCGATATCGCTTTTATGAAGCATTAGAACTGTATTGCTACGATACCTAGACATCTGCAGACGCTATTTCCTAGCAAGGAAGTGTCGCATTTACGTTCACTTGAATCGTAGACGCAGAATGCATAACACTTCGCAATGAATAATATATCTTATCATGAAACATAGATATGTGATGCAATATCTCGTTTTAAGAAGCATTTGAACACTATTGCTTCGATACGTAGACATCTGTAAACGCTATTACCTTGCAAGGAAGTGTCGCATTTACATTCATTTGAAGTGTAGACGAGGAATACATGACACTTCGCAAATCATATTATATCTTAACATGAAACATAGAAATGAGATGCGATATCGCGTTTTAAGAAGCATTAGAACTCTACTGCTACGATACATAGACATCTGCAAACGCTATTTCCTTGAAAGGAAGTGTCGCATTTACATTCATTTGAAGTGTAGACGAGGAATACATAACACTTCGCAAATCATATTATATCTTACCATGAAACATACAAAATGAGATGCGATATCGCGTTTATGAAGCATTAGAACTCTATTGCTACGATACCTAGACATCTGCAGACGCTATTTCCTAGCAAGGAAGTGTCGCATTTACGTTCATTTGAATCGTAGACGCAGAATGCATAACACTTCGCAATGAATAATATATCTTATCATGAAACATAGATATGTGATGCAATATCTCGTTTTAAGAAGCATTTGAACTCTATTGCTTCGATACGTAGACATCTGCAAACGCTATTACCTTGCAAGGAAGTATCGCATTTACGTTCATTTGAATCGTAGACGCAGAATGCATAACACTTCGCAATGAATAATATATCTTATCATGAAACATGGATATGTGATGCAATATCTCGTTTTAAGAAGCATTTGAAATCTATTGCTTCAATACGTAGACATCTGCAAACGCTATTACCTTGCAAGGAAGTGTCGCATTTACATTCATTTGAAGTGTAGACGAGGAATACATAACACTTCGCAAATCATATTATATCTTATCATGAAACATAGATATGTGATGCAATATCTCGTTTTAAGAAGCATTTGAACTCTATTGCTTCGATACGTAGACATCTGCAAACGCTATTACCTTGCAAGGAAGTGTCGCATTTACATTCATTTGAAGTGTAGACGAGGAATACATGACACTTCGCAAATCATATTATATCTTACCATGAAACATAGAAATGAGATGCGATATCGCGTTTTAAGAAGCATTAGAAAGCTATTGCTACGATACGTAGACATCTGCAAACGCTATTTCCTAGCGAGGAAGTATCGCATTCACATTCATTTGAAGTGTAGACGAGGAATACATAACACTTCGCAAATCATGTTATATCTTACCATGAAACATAGAAATGAGATGCGTTATCGCGTTTTAAGAATCATATGAACTCTATTGCTACGATACGTAGACATCTGCAAACGCTATTTCCTTGCAAGGAAGTGTCGCATTTACATTCATTTGAATCGTAGACGAGGAATGCATAACACTTCGCAATGAATAATATATCTTATCATGAAACATAGAAATGAGATGCGATATCGCGTTTTAAGAAGCATTAGAACTCTACTGCTATGATAGGTAGACATCTGCAAACGCTATTTCCTTGCGAGGAAGTGTCGCATTTACATTCATTTGAAGTGTAGACGAGGAATACATAACACTTCGCAAATCATATTATATCTTACCATGAAACATAGAAATGGGATGCGATATCGCGTTTTAAGAATCATATGAACTCTATTGCTACGATACGTAGACATCTGCAGACGCTATTTCCTTGCAAGGAAGTGTCGCATTTACATTCATTTGAAGTGTAGACGAGGAATACATAACACTTCGCAAATCATATAATATCTTACCATGAAACATAGAAGCGAGATGCGATATCGCTTTTATGAAGCATTAGAACTGTATTGCTACGATACCTAGACATCTGCAGACGCTATTTCCTAGCAAGGAAGTGTCGCATTTACGTTCACTTGAATCGTAGACGCAGAATGCATAACACTTCGCAATGAATAATATATCTTATCATGAAACATAGATATGTGATGCAATATCTCTTTTTAAGAAGAATTTGAACACTATTGCATCGATACGTAGACATCTGCAAACGCTATTTCCTTGCAAGGAAGTGTCGCATTTACATTCATTTGAAGTGTAGACGAGGAATACATAACACTTCGCAAATCATATTATATCTCACCATGAAACATAGAAATGAGATGCGATATCGCGTTTTAAGAAGCATTAGAAATCTATTGCTACGATACGTAGACATCTGCAAACGCTATTTCTTTGCAAGGAAGTGTCGCATTTACATTCATTTGAAGTGTAGACGAGGAATACATAACACTTCGCAAATCATATTATATCTTATCATGAAACATAGAAATGAGATGCGATATCGCGTTTTAAGAAGCATTAGAACTCTACTGCTACGATAGGTAGACATCTGCAAACGCTATTTCCTTGCGAGGAAGTGTCGCATTTACATTCATTTGAAGTGTAGACGAGGAATACATAACACTTCGCAAATCATATTATATCTTATCATGAAACATAGAAATGAGATGCGATATCGCGTTTTAAGAAGCATTAGAAATCTATTGCTACGATACGTAGACATCTGCAAACGCTATTTCTTTGCAAGGAAGTGTCGCATTTACATTCATTTGAAGTGTAGACGAGGAATACATAACACTTCGCAAATCATATTATATCTTATCATGGAACATAGAAATGAGATGCGATATCGCGTTTTAAGAAGCATTAGAACTGTATTGCTACGATACCTAGACATCTGCAGACGCTATTTCCTAGCAAGGAAGTGTCGCATTTACGATCACTTGAATCGTAGACGCAGAATGCATAACACTTCGCAATGAATAATATATCTTATCATGATACATAGATATGTCATGCAATATCTCGTTTTAAGTAGCATTTGAACACTATTGCTTCGATACGTAGACATCTGTAAACGCTATTACCTTGCAAGGAAGTGTCGCATTTACATTCATTTGAAGTGTAGACGAGGATTACATGACATTTCGCAAATCATATTATATCTTACCATGAAACATAGAAATGAGATGCGATATCGCGTTTTAAGAATCATAAGAATTCTATTGCTACGATACGTAGACATCTGCAAACGCTATTTCCTAGCGAGGAAGTGTCGCATTCACATTCATTTCAAGCGTAGACGAGGAATACATGACACTTCGCAAATCATATTATATCTTACCATGAAACATAGAAATGAGATGCGATATCGCGTTTTAAGAATCATAAGAACTCTATTGCTACGATACGTAGACATCTGCAAACGCTATTTCCTTGCAAGGAAGTGTCGCACTTACATTCATTTGAATCGTAGACGAGGAATGCATAACACTTCGCAATGTATATTATATCTTATCATGAAACATATATATGAGATGCAATATCTCGTTTTAAGAAGCATTTGAACTGTATTGCTTCGATACATAGACATCTGCAATCGCTATTTCCTTTCAAGGAAGTGTCGCATTTACATTCATTTGAAGTGTAGACGCGGAATACATGACACTTCGCAAATCATATTATATCTTACCATGAAACATAGAAATGAGATGCGATATCGCGTTTTAAGAATCATAAGAACTCTATTGCTACGATACGTAGACATTTGCAAACGCTATTTCCTTGCAAGGAAGTGTCGCATTTACATTCATTTGAATCGTAGACGAGGAATGCATAACACTTCGCAATGTATATTATATCTTATCATGAAACATAGATATGAGATGCAATATCTCGTTTTAAGAAGCATTTGAACTCTATTGCTTCGATACGTGGACATCTGCAATCGCTACTTCCTTGCAAGGAAGTGTCGCATTTACATTCATTTGAAGTGTAGACGAGGAATACATAACACTTCGCAAATCATATTACATCTTACCATGAAACATAGAAATGAGATGCGATATCGCGTTTTAAGAAGCATTAGAACTCTATTGCTACGATACCTAGACATCTGCAGACGCTATTTTCTAGCAAGGAAGTGTCGCATTTACATTCATTTGAAGTGTAGACGAGGAATACATGACACTTCGCAAATCATATTATATCTTACCATGAAACATAGAAATGAGATGCGACATCGCGTTTTAAGAATCATATGAACTCTATTGCTACGATACGTAGACATCTGCAAATGCTATTTCCTAGCGAGGAAGTGTCGCATTCACATTCATTTGAAGTGTAGACGAGGAATACATAACACTTCGCAAATCATATTACATTTTACCATGAAACATAGAAATGAGATGCGATATCGCGTTTTAAGAAGCATTAGAACTCTATTGCTACGATACCTAGACATCTGCAGACGCTATTTCCTAGCAAGGAAGTGTCGCATTTACATTCATTTGAAGTGTAGACGAGGAATACATGACACTTCGCAAATCATATTATATCTTACCATGAAACATAGAAATGAGATGCGATATCGCGTTTTAAGAATCATATGAACTCTATTGCTACGATACGTAGACATCTGCAAACGCTATTTCCTAGCGAGGAAGTGTCGCATTCACATTCATTTGAAGTGTAGACGAGGAATACATGACCCTTCGCAAATTATATTATATCTTAACATGAAACATAGAAATGAGATGCGATATCGCGTTTTAAGAATCATAAGAACCCCATTGCTACGATACGTAGACATCTGCAAACGCTATATCCGTGCAAGGAAGTGTCGCATTTACATTCATTTGAATCGTAGACGAGGAATGCATAACACTTCGCAATGTATATTATATATTATCATGAAACATAAATATAAGATGCAATATCTAGTTTTAAGAAGCATTTGAACTCTATTGCTTCGATACGTAGACATCTGCAATCGCTACTTCCTTGCAAGGAAGTGTCGCATTTACATTCATTTGAAGTGCAGACGAGGAATACATAACACTTCGCAAATCATATTACATCTTACCATGAAACATAGAAATGAGATGCGATATCGCGTTTTAAGAAGCATTAGAACTCTATTGCTACGATACCTAGACATCTGCAGACGCTATTTCCTAGCAAGGAAGTGTCGCATTTACATTCATTTGAAGTGTAGACGAGGAATACATGACACTTCGCAAATCATATTATATCTTACCATGAAACATAGAAATGAGATGCGATATCGCGTCTTAAGAAGCATTAGAAAGCTATTGCTACGATACGTAGACATCTGCAGACGCTATTTCCTAGCGAGGAAGTATCGCATTCACATTCATTTGAAGTGTAGACGAGGAATACATAACACTTCGCAAATCATGTTATATCTTACCATGAAACATAGAAATGAGATGCGATATCGCGTTCTAAGAATCATATGAACTCTATTGCTACGATACGTAGACATCAGCAAACGCTATTTCCTAGCGAGGAAGTGTCGCATTCTCATTCATTTGAAGTGTAGACGAGGAATACATGACACTTCGCAAATCATATTATATCTTACCATGAAACATAGAAATGAGATGCGATATCGCGTCTTAAGAAGCATTAGAAAGCTATTGCTACGATACCTAGAAATCTGCAGACACTATTTTCTAGCAAGGAAGTGTCGCATTTACATTCATTTGAAGTGTAGACGAGGAATACATGACACTTCGCAAATCATATTATATCTTACCATGAAACATAGAAATGAGATGCGATATCGCGTCTTAAGAAGCATTAGAAAGCTATTGCTACGATACGTAGACATCTGCAAACGCTATTTCCGTGCAAGGAAGTGTCGCATTTACATTCGTTTGAATCGTAGACGAGGAATGCATAACACTTCGCAATGTATATTATATATTATCATGAAACATAGATATAAGATGCAATATCTAGTTTTAAGAAGCATTTGAACTCTATTGCTTCGATACGTAGACATCTGCAATCGCTACTTCCTAGCGAGGAAGTGTCGCATTCACATTCATTTGAAGTGTAGACGAGGAATACATGACCCTTCGCAAATCATATTATATCTTAACATGAAACATAGAAATGAGATGCGATATCGCGTTTTAAGAATCATAAGAACCCCATTGCTACGATACGTAGACATCTGCAAACGCTATTTCCGTGCAAGGAAGTGTCGCATTTACATTCATTTGAATCGTAGACGAGGAATGCATAACACTTCGCAATGTATATTATATATTATCATGAAACATAGATATAAGATGCAATATCTAGTTTTAAGAAGCATTTGAACTCTATTGCTTCGATACGTAGACATCTGCAATCGCTACTTCCTTGCAAGGAAGTGTCGCATTTACATTCATTTGAAGTGCAGACGAGGAATACATAACACTTCGCAAATCATATTACATCTTACCATGAAACATAGAAATGAGATGCGATATCGCGTTTTAAGAAGCATTAGAACTCTATTGCTACGATACCTAGACATCTGCAGACGCTATTTCCTAGCAAGGAAGTGTCGCATTTACATTCATTTGAAGTGTAGACGAGGAATACATGACACTTCGCAAATCATATTATATCTTACCATGAAACATAGAAATGAGATGCGATATCGCGTCTTAAGAAGCATTAGAAAGCTATTGCTACGATACGTAGACATCTGCAAACGCTATTTCCTAGCGAGGAAGTATCGCATTCACATTCATTTGAAGTGTAGACGAGGAATACATAACACTTCGCAAATCATGTTATATCTTACCATGAAACATAGAAATGAGATGCGATATCGCGTTCTAAGAATCATATGAACTCTATTGCTACGATACGTAGACATCTGCAAACGCTATTTCCTAGCGAGGAAGTGTCGCATTCTCATTCATTTGAAGTGTAGACGAGGAATACATGACACTTCGCAAATCATATTATATCTTACCATGAAACATAGATATGAGATGCGATATCGCGTTCTAAGAATCATATGAACTCTATTGCTACGATACGTAGACATCTGCAAACGCTATTTCCTAGCGAGGAAGTGTCGCATTCTCATTCATTTGAAGTGTAGACGAGGAATACATGACACTTCGCAAATCATATTATATCTTACCATGAAACATAGATATGAGATGCGATATCGCGTTTTAAGAATCATATGAACTCTATTGCTACGATACGTAGACATCTGCAAACGCTATTTCCTAGCGAGGAAGTGTCGCATTCACATTCATTTGAAGTGTAGACGAGGAATACATGACACTTCGCAAATCATATTATATCTTAACATGAAACATAGAAATGAGATGCGATATCGCGTTTTAAGAATCATAAGAACCCCATTGCTACGATACGTAGACATCTGCAAACGCTATTTCCGTGCAAGGAAGTGTCGCATTTACATTCATTTGAATCGTAGACGAGGAATGCATAACACTTCGCAATGTATATTATATATTATCATGAAACATAGATATAAGATGCAATATCTAGTTTTAAGAAGCATTTGAACTCTATTGCTTCGATACGTAGACATCTGCAATCGCTACTTCCTTGCAAGGAAGTGTCGCATTTACATTCATTTGAAGTGCAGACGAGGAATACATAACACTTCGCAAATCATATTACATCTTACCATGAAACATAGAAATGAGATGCGATATCGCGTTTTAAGAAGCATTAGAAATCTATTGCTACGATACGTAGACATCTGCAAACGCTATTTCCTAGCGTGGAAGTGTCGCATTCACATTCCTTTGAAGTGTAGACGAGGAATACATAACACTTCGCAAATCATATTATATCTTACCATGAAACATAGAAATGAGATGCGATATCGCGTTTTAAGAATCATATGATCTCTATTTCTACGATGCGCAGACATCTGCAAACGCTATTTCCTAGCGAGGAAGTGTCGCATTCACAATCATTTGAAGTGTAGAGGAGGAATACATAACACTTCGCAAATCATATTATATCTTACCATGAAACATAGAAATGAGATGCGATATCGCGTTTTAAGAATCATATGAACTCTATTGCTACGATACGTAGACATCTGCAAACGCTATTTCCTAGCGAGGAAGTGTCGCATTCACATTCATTTGAAGGGTAGACGAGGAATACATGACACTTCGCAAATCATATTATATCTTACCATGAAATATAGATATGAGATGCGATATCGCGTTTTAGGAATCATAAGAACTCTATTGCTACGATACGTAGACATCTGCAAACGCTATTTCCTTGCAAGGAAGTGTCTCATTTACATTTATTTGAATGGTAGACGAGGAATGCATAACACTTCGCAATGTTAATTATATCTTATCATGAAACATAGATATGAGGTGCAATATCTCGTTTTAAGAAGCATTTGAACTCTATTTCTTCGATACGTAGACATCTGCAATCGCTACTTCCTTGCAAGGAAGTGTCGCATTTACATTCATTTGAAGTGTAGACGAGGAATACATAACACTTCGCAAATCATATTACATCTTACCATGAAACATAGAAATGAGATGCGATATCGCGTTTTAAGAAGCATTAGAACTCTATTGCTACGATACCTAGACATCTGCAGACGCTATTTCCTAGCAAGGAAGTGTCGCATTTACATTCATTTGAAGTGTAGACGAGGAATACATGACACTTCGCAAATCATATTATATCTTACCATGAAACATAGAAATGAGATACGATATCGCGTCTTAAGAAGCATTAGAACTCTATTGCTACGATACCTAGAAATCTGCAGACACTATTTTCTAGCAAGGAAGTGTCGCATTTACATTCATTTGAAGTGTAGACGAGGAATACATGACACTTCGCAAATCATATTATATCTTACCATGAAACATAGAAATGAGATGCGATATCGCGTCTTAAGAAGCATTAGAAAGCTATTGCTACGATACGTAGACATCTGCAAACGCTATTTCCTAGCGAGGAAGTATCGCATTCACGTTCATTTGATGTGTAGACGAGGAATACATAACAGTTCGCAAATCATGTTATATCTTACCATGAAACATAGAAATGAGATGCGATACCGCGTTTTAAGAATCATATGGACTCTATTGCTACGATACGTGGACATCTGCAAACGCTATTTCCTAGCGAGGAAGTGTCGCATTCACATTCATTTGAAGTGTAGACGAGGAATACATAACACTTCGCAAATCATATTACATCTTACCACGAAACATAGAAATGAGATGTGTAACGTCAGGCGTACCGCCTGCCACCCTCCGGCGTCCACCTCATCATCCCCAGCATCCGTATCCGGAGCCCCTGCACACGGGCCACCCGCCGACTCGCCGTCCCTACAGAAGGAGACAAAGGTACGAGACGGAAGAGGGATGCAGCATGCCGCGCCCACGCGCGATCTCCACACACGAGGGGGAGGACTTCACCCCGTATTACGAGGGCGAGGAGCTCTCCGACACATACTGGGTCGAATCCCCAGCGATCACGAAGCCCTATACGTACTTCTCGTACATGTGGGATTAGAATAAGCACACTACTCATATATGTACATACACACCAACACACACCTAGATTTAAGTGAATATATGTATATATTTTATTCATGCACGGTTATGTTCCGTTGCACTCGCGCGCGCACTCGACGCTCGCGGCTCACGCTTAACGCGGACCGCGCCCCACTCCGAACGGCCGCCCCACCACGAGGGCCGAGCGGCCGCCCTACTCCGACCGTCCGCCCCACCGCGAGGGCCCAGCGACTCGCGCGCCGCGCGACCCGAGGAGGTCGCGGACGCGAGATCCGAGAGTCAGTTGTTAACTCATCTCCGAACTGGAGAGTTCGTATCTCATCTCCGAACCGAGGAGTTCTAATCCAGCATCCGAACGATGCACTTCCGATCCGAGCAATAGGCTCATTCGCAACGAGCAATTAGCTCTAATGCATTCGTCTCTATCCATACTCCCATAGCGGAGTCCATTCGATACTTTATACTATTTCTAATTCTCATTGTAATCGCTAGTCAGTAACTTAGAATTTAGTCAAGTGTATCTAGTATAGTGAAATCATAGAATATAGTTTATTTTTACCAGATTCAAAGTATCTTTATTCGAATTCAAATACAATTCCTTAATTCTAATCCACGGGTACGCTCGCGATTATTCTAGTTCCATATCTCATCTGCGATAGTCTTGAGGCTCGACGACTAGAGCGAACCAGCGCTTAGTTGCTCCATCCTCACTTCTACCGTGTACAGAATATCTTGCGCCCAGGTCGATCCCGGTAAGCTAGAGCGAACCAACGCTTAGCCGTGCCGTATTCAACCGAAGTTCAAGTATTCTCGATGAGCCTTGCACCTCCGACAAAGCGTACACGACGCGCGGGGAGGAGAGAGTTTATTCGTCGTCTCGCTCGGGAATACGTGGGTGATGCACCAGAATATTCAATTTCCTACGTTCGAGTCCTGGTTCCTGTGAAGGAGGTTTCCTTCGCCGCACGACCCGTACGAGTCGCCAATCGTCAGGGCCAAACGCCGATACCTGCCAGCCGGAGTCAACCCGCCTGGACGCTTATTCCCGTAGACGTACCTCCGTTCCAGCCGTACGCCGCCGCCATCCCGGTTGCGGATCCAAGGCGCTCCAGGTACCTGGAAAGAGAAATCAGACAGCGGAATCAAGCCTTCGCAAGGTAAGTTTAGTGTTAATTACCGTTTTATCGAGTCCGAAACGCCAACGAACCCGGTCCGGACGCACTTCGCGTTATTTTCGGGAACGGTTACGACTTTGTGCCACCGTTGCGAGCGCAACCGCACCTCGGGACGTGACACGAAAGTTATTTTTGGTGACAGCGGTGGGATAGCCACGCGTTTCCTCCGGAAATTCCGCCGAAAGGAACCGCGAAACTAGATATGGCAACCCGGACTCCGACAAAAACGCGCCAGCAGACACAGCGAGCCGCCGCGATGGCCGATTCTGAACGCGAAAAGCGCACTAGCAGAACGCTCGACTTCCAAGACGCTATCGCCGAGCCTCTTCCTAGTACCGCGCAACAAAATACTTCCGCGAAAAATACGAAAGCGACCGATCCGAGTAATGCCGCGTTGCTCCAGCAAATAGAAATTTTACGTCGTGAAATAGAATCTATTCGCAGAACGCCTGATTTAACGCGCGACGATACTGTTTCTCTAGATATTCCTCGGGGAAATCCGCTTTCCGGACATAATTCGAGCTCCGATTTCAATACAAATAGTTCGCAACACGACGAGCTATCGCTTAAGCAGGCCCTCGAAGCCGTGCCGACATTCGATGGTCAGAACATTCCTATTCTTCAGTTTACCCGAGCGTGTAAACGCGCTTATGAGCTTATCCTTAATGGGTGCGAGCGAACTTTCACACGCCTGCTTAAGGGAAAACTCAAGGGTCGTGCCTACGCCGCGCTAGAAGACGAGCCATGTTACACAATACTCGAATTAACGGACGTTCTTCGCAGCACTTTTTGCTCCGTAAAATCAGCTCATCATTATCGGGGTGAACTTGCTAATATATTTATGCGCGCGAACGAGCACATTCTAGATTACATCGGTCGAGTAAAAGATCTTAGAACCGCTATAATTGATTGCGAGAGGCTTGCTCGACGAGACACACCGGAATCGCTCGATGACGTAGACGCGCTCACTCTACAATGTTTTAAAGACGGTCTCATTCCGGAAATTCGAATGCAGATGACGGTAAATTCATTCGGTACATTGCGAGAAACGTTCGCTCGAGCGCGGGAGCTCTATCAAATGCACGAACGTGATTGCAACCGACTAGGTAGATCGCGTGCCGCGCGACCAGAATCGCGCGAAAAACCAGCCGAAATTATTTGCCGAAAATGCAATAATATCGGACATTACGCGACCGAGTGTCGGCTCAGACCGCCATCGCCGTACCGACCGCAGGAATACCGTGACGCTTACGTGCGATCCAGGGACGTACCGCCTCCTACTCGAGGCCCCGCGTACGAACAACCGAGACAAATCGTAGCCAGGGACGCGCCCAAATTTTGTCGCTATTGCAAGACCCCGGGGCACGAAATAGGCGAGTGCCGAAAAAGGCAGTACAACAACGCGGTAAATAAAAATTCGGGAAACGACAATGGCCTCCGCACCCGCCGCGAGACAGGTGGCGAGGCCGCGCACCAAGTCCGTCCTCTCGCCGCGAACAACTCCAACGCGGAAATCGACGAAACGCCGCGATAAATATAACCGGAAAAACTAGCACGCCAAACGTAATTCTAAAATCCGATCTTCTAATTTCACCAACTCGCTTCATGGTGGACACTGGGGCGGAAATAAATATTATAAAACGTTCGGCTCTAAAAGCATCCGCGCGAATCGATAAGTCCGAGATCGTCATAATAACAGGGGTAACCGATGGCAAAACCGCAACATTAGGGACGGTGAATCTTGTCATTTTCGGTCGCGTCGTTCCTTTTAATGTGGTCGAGGATGATTTTCCCCTTAAACCAAGCGGGATCCTCGGCTCCGGGCTCTGTATGGACGCAGAAATCTCTTTCCCAAATAAAATAATCAAATGGAATGGTAAGAGAATTCCTTTCGAAGACGATATCGAAGCACACGAGGAACCGTCACCGGACTCGAAAATAAAGCCTCTCCTATCGCCGAAACGTAAACAAGCGCCGCGCACGGAATCTATTCCCCCTCCGCCGCCGCGCCCGCCGCGTAAATCATCGCCTCCGCTGAAACGCGATGCAGCAACGAAATCGAAGCTTCGAACGCAAGACAAAGCAGCTTCTCCGAAGTCAGGAGACCGTATCTCCATTCCGCCGAGATCAAATATCGGTATCAAGGTCCGCGTAGTTAATTCGAACCTCGCGGAAGGTATAATTCCTCGTATCGATCTTGCGCCGGGTATATTTTTCGGAAACGCTCTCGTCAGAGTAATTCGGGGCAAAGCGGTAACTCAATCGCTACTTCCTTGCAAGGAAGTGTCGCATTTACATTCATTTGAAGTGTAGACGAGGAATACATAACACTTCGCAAATCATATTACATCTTACCATGAAACGTAGTAATGAGATGCGATATCGCGTTTTAAGAAGCATTAGAACTCTATTGCTACGATACCTAGACATCTGCAGACGCTATTTCCTAGCAAGGAAGTGTCGCTTTTACATTCATTTGAAGTGTAGACGAGGAATACATGACACTTCGCAAATCATATTATATCTTACCATGAAACATAGAAATGAGATGCGATATCGCGTCTTAAGAAGCATTAGAACTCTATTGCTACGATACCTAGAAATCTGCAGACACTATTTCCTAGCGAGGAAGTGTCGCATTCACATTCATTTGAAGTGTAGACGAGGAATACATGACATTTCGCAAATCATATTATATCTTACCATGAAACATAGAAATGAGATGCGATATCGCGTTTTAAGAATCATAAGAACTCTATTGCTACGATACGTAGACATCTGCAAACGCTATTTCCTAGCGAGGAAGTGTCGCATTCACATTCATTTCAAGCGTAGACGAGGAATACATGACACTTCGCAAATCATATTATATCTTACCATGAAACATAGAAATGAGATGCGATATCGCGTTTTAAGAATCATAAGAACTCTATTGCTACGATACGTAGACATCTGCAAACGCTATTTCCTTGCAAGGAAGTGTCGCATTTACATTCATTTGAATCGTAGACGAGGAATGCATAACACTTCGCAATGTATATTATATCTTATCATGAAACATAGATATGAGTTGCAATATCTCGTTCTAAGAAGCATTTGAACTCTATTGCTTCGATACGTGGACATCTGCAATCGCTACTTCCTTGCAAGGAAGTGTCGCATTTACATTCATTTGAAGTGTAGACGAGGAATACATAACACTTCGCAAATCATATTATATCTTACCATGAAACATAGAAATGAGATGCGATATCGCGTTTTAAGAAGCATTAGAACTCTATTGCTACGATACGTAGACATCTGCAAATGCTATTTCCTAGCGAGGAAGTGTCGCATTCACATTCATTTGAAGTGTAGACGAGGAATACATGACACTTCGCAAATCATATTATATCTTACCATGAAACATAGAAATGAGATGCGATATCGCGTCTTAAGAAGCATTAGAACTCTATTGCTACGATACCTAGAAATCTGCAGACACTATTTCCTAGCAAGGAAGTGTCGCATTTACATTCATTTGAAGTGTAGACGAGGAATACATGACACTTCGCAAATCATATTATATCTTACCATGAAACATAGAAATGAGATGCGATATCGCGTCTTAAGAAGCATTAGAAAGCTATTGCTACGATACGTAGACATCTGCAAACGCTATTTCCTAGCGAGGAAGTATCGCATTCACATTCATTTCAAGCGTAGACGAGGAATACATGACACTTCGCAAATCATATTATATCTTACCATGAAACATAGAAATGAGATGCGATATCGCGTTTTAAGAATCATAAGAACTCTATTGCTACGATACGTAGACATCTGCAAACGCTATTTCCTTGCAAGGAAGTGTCGCATTTACATTCATTTGAATCGTAGACGAGGAATGCATAACACTTCGCAATGTATATTATATCTTACCATGAAACATAGAAATGAGATGCGATATCGCGTTTTAAGAAGCATTAGAACTCTATTGCTACGATACGTAGACATCTGCAAATGCTATTTCCTAGCGAGGAAGTGTCGCATTCACATTCATTTGAAGTGTAGACGAGGAATACATGACACTTCGCAAATCATATTACATCTTACCATGAAACATAGAAATGAGATGCCATATCGCGTTTTAAGAAGCATTAGAGCTCTATTGCTACGATACCTAGACATCTGCAGACGCTATTTCCTAGCAAGGAAGTGTCGCATTTACATTCATTTGAAGTGTAGACGAGGAATACATGACACTTCGCAAATCATATTATATCTTACCATGAAACATAGAAATGAGATGCGATATCGCGTCTTAAGAAGCATTAGAACTCTATTGCTACGATACCTAGAAATCTGCAGACACTATTTCCTAGCAAGGAAGTGTCGCATTTACATTCATTTGAAGTGTAGACGAGGAATACATGACACTTCGCAAATCATATTATATCTTACCATGAAACATAGAAATGAGATGCGATATCGCGTCTTAAGAAGCATTAGAAAGCTATTGCTACGATACGTAGACATCTGCAAACGCTATTTCCTAGCGAGGAAGTATCGCATTCACATTCATTTCAAGTGTAGACGAGGAATACATAACACTTCGCAAATCATGTTATATCTTACCATGAAACATAGAAATGAGATGCGATATCGCGTTCTAAGAATCATATGAACTCTATTGCTACGATACGTAGACATCTGCAAACGCTATTTCCTAGCGAGGAAGTGTCGCATTCACATTCATTTGAAGTGTAGACGAGGAATACATGACATTTCGCAAATCATATTATATCTTACCATGAAACATAGAAATGAGATGCGATATCGCGTTTTAAGAATCATAAGAACTCTATTGCTACGATACGTAGACATCTGCAAACGCTATTTCCTAGCGAGGAAGTGTCGCATTCACATTCATTTCAAGCGTAGACGAGGAATACATGACACTTCGCAAATCATATTATATCTTACCATGAAACATAGAAATGAGATGCGATATCGCGTTTTAAGAAGCATTAGAACTCTATTGCTACGATACGTAGACATCTGCAAATGCTATTTCCTAGCGAGGAAGTGTCGCATTCACATTCATTTGAAGTGTAGACGAGGAATACATGACACTTCGCAAATCATATTATATCTTACCATGAAACATAGATATGAGATGCGATATCGCGTTTTAAGAATCATGAGAACTCTATTGCTACGATACGTAGACATCTGCAAACGCTATTTCCTTGCAAGGAAGTGTCGCATTTACATTCATTTGAATCGTAGACGAGGAATGCATAACACTTCGCAATGTATATTATATCTTATCATGAAACATAGATATGAGGTGCAATATCTCGTTTTAAGAAGCATTTGAACTCTATTGCTTCGATACGTAGACATCTGCAATCGCTACTTCCTTGCAAGGAAGTGTCGCATTTACATTCATTTGAAGTGTAGACGAGGAATACATAACACTTCGCAAATCATATTACATCTTACCATGAAACATAGAAATGAGATGCGATATCGCGTTTTAAGAAGCATTAGAACTCTATTGCTACGATACCTAGACATCTGCAGACGCTATTTCCTAGCAAGGAAGTGTCGCATTTACATTCATTTGAAGTGTAGACGAGGAATACATGACACTTCGCAAATCATATTATATCTTACCATGAAACATAGAAATGAGATGCGATATCGCGTCTTAAGAAGCATTAGAACTCTATTGCTACGATACCTAGAAATCTGCAGACTCTATTTCCTAGCAAGGAAGTGTCGCATTTACATGCATTTGAAGTGTAGACGAGGAATACATGACACTTCGCAAATCATATTATATCTTACCATGAAACATAGAAATGAGATGCGATATCGCGTCTTAAGAAGCATTAGAAAGCTATTGCTACGATACGTAGACATCTGCAAACGCTATTTCCTAGCGAGGAAGTATCGCATTCACATTCATTTCAAGCGTAGACGAGGAATACATGACACTTCGCAAATCATATTATATCTTACCATGAAACATAGAAATGAGATGCGATATCGCGTTTTAAGAATCATAAGAACTCTATTGCTACGATACGTAGACATCTGCAAACGCTATTTCCTTGCAAGGAAGTGTCGCATTTACATTCATTTGAATCGTAGACGAGGAATGCATAACACTTCGCAATGTATATTATATCTTACCATGAAACATAGAAATGAGATGCGATATCGCGTTTTAAGAAGCATTAGAACTCTATTGCTACGATACGTAGACATCTGCAAATGCTATTTCCTAGCGAGGAAGTGTCGCATTTACATTCATTTGAAGTGTAGGCGAGGAATACATAACACTTCGCAAATCATATTACATCTTACCATGAAACATAGAAATGAGATGCGATATCGCGTTTAAAAAGCATTAGAACTCTATTGCTACGATACCTAGACATCTGCAGACGTTATTTCCTTGCAAGGAAGTGTCGCATTTACATTCATTTGAATCGTAGACGAGGAATACATAACACTTTGCAAATCATATTATATCTTACCATGAAACATAGATATGAGATGCAATATCTCGTTTTAAGAAGCATTTGAACTCTATTGCTTCGATACGTAGACATCTGCAATCGCTACTTCCTTGCAAGGAAGTGTCGCATTTACATTCATTTGAAGTGTAGACGAGGAATACATGACACTTCGCAAATCATATTATATCTTAACATGAAACATAGAAATGAGATGCGATATCGCGTCTTAAGAAGCATTAGAAAGCTATTGCTACGATACGTAGACATCTGCAAACGCTATTTCCTTGCAAGGAAGTGTCGCATTTACATTCATTTGAATCGTAGACGAGGAATGCATAACACTTCGCAATGTATATTATATCTTATCATGAAACATAGATATGAGTTGCAATATCTCGTCCTAAGAAGCATTTGAACTCTATTGCTTCGATACGTGGACATCTGCAATCGCTACTTCCTTGCAAGGAAGTGTCGCATTTACATTCATTTGAAGTGTAGACGAGGAATACATAACACTTCGCAAATCATATTATATCTTACCATGAAACATAGAAATGAGATGCGATATCGCGTTTTAAGAAGCATTAGAACTCTATTGCTACGATACGTAGACATCTGCAAATGCTATTTCCTAGCGAGGAAGTGTCGCATTCACATTCATTTGAAGTGTAGACGAGGAATACATGACACTTCGCAAATCATATTATATCTTACCATGAAACATAGATATGAGATGCGATATCGCGTTTTAAGAATCATGAGAACTCTATTGCTACGATACGTAGACATCTGCAAACGCTATTTCCTTGCAAGGAAGTGTCGCATTTACATTCATTTGAATCGTAGACGAGGAATGCATAACACTTCGCAATGTATATTATATCTTATCATGAAACATAGATATGAGGTGCAATATCTCGTTTTAAGAAGCATTTGAACTCTATTGCTTCGATACGTAGACATCTGCAATCGCTACTTCCTTGCAAGGAAGTGTCGCATTTACATTCATTTGAAGTGTAGACGAGGAATACATAACACTTCGCAAATCATATTACATCTTACCATGAAACATAGAAATGAGATGCGATATCGCGTTTTAAGAAGCATTAGAACTCTATTGCTACGATACCTAGACATCTGCAGACGCTATTTCCTAGCAAGGAAGTGTCGCATTTACATTCATTTGAAGTGTAGACGAGGAATACATGACACTTCGCAAATCATATTATATCTTACCATGAAACATAGAAATGAGATGCGATATCGCGTCTTAAGAAGCATTAGAACTCTATTGCTACGATACCTAGAAATCTGCAGACACTATTTCCTAGCAAGGAAGTGTCGCATTTACATTCATTTGAAGTGTAGACGAGGAATACATGACACTTCGCAAATCATATTATATCTTACCATGAAACATAGAAATGAGATGCGATATCGCGTCTTAAGAAGCATTAGAAAGCTATTGCTACGATACGTAGACATCTGCAAACGCTATTTCCTAGCGAGGAAGTATCGCATTCACATTCATTTCAAGCGTAGACGAGGAATACATGACACTTCGCAAATCATATTATATCTTACCATGAAACATAGAAATGAGATGCGATATCGCGTTTTAAGAATCATAAGAACTCTATTGCTACGATACGTAGACATCTGCAAACGCTATTTCCTTGCAAGGAAGTGTCGCATTTACATTCATTTGAATCGTAGACGAGGAATGCATAACACTTCGCAATGTATATTATATCTTACCATGAAACATAGAAATGAGATGCGATATCGCGTTTTAAGAAGCATTAGAACTCTATTGCTACGATACGTAGACATCTGCAAATGCTATTTCCTAGCGAGGAAGTGTCGCATTCACATTCATTTGAAGTGTAGACGAGGAATACATGACACTTCGCAAATCATATTACATCTTACCATGAAACATAGAAATGAGATGCCATATCGCGTTTTAAGAAGCATTAGAGCTCTATTGCTACGATACCTAGACATCTGCAGACGCTATTTCCTAGCAAGGAAGTGTCGCATTTACATTCATTTGAAGTGTAGACGAGGAATACATGACACTTCGCAAATCATATTATATCTTACCATGAAACATAGAAATGAGATGCGATATCGCGTCTTAAGAAGCATTAGAACTCTATTGCTACGATACCTAGAAATCTGCAGACACTATTTCCTAGCAAGGAAGTGTCGCATTTACATTCATTTGAAGTGTAGACGAGGAATACATGACACTTCGCAAATCATATTATATCTTACCATGAAACATAGAAATGAGATGCGATATCGCGTCTTAAGAAGCATTAGAAAGCTATTGCTACGATACGTAGACATCTGCAAACGCTATTTCCTAGCGAGGAAGTATCGCATTCACATTCATTTCAAGTGTAGACGAGGAATACATAACACTTCGCAAATCATGTTATATCTTACCATGAAACATAGAAATGAGATGCGATATCGCGTTCTAAGAATCATATGAACTCTATTGCTACGATACGTAGACATCTGCAAACGCTATTTCCTAGCGAGGAAGTGTCGCATTCACATTCATTTGAAGTGTAGACGAGGAATACATGACATTTCGCAAATCATATTATATCTTACCATGAAACATAGAAATGAGATGCGATATCGCGTTTTAAGAATCATAAGAACTCTATTGCTACGATACGTAGACATCTGCAAACGCTATTTCCTAGCGAGGAAGTGTCGCATTCACATTCATTTCAAGCGTAGACGAGGAATACATGACACTTCGCAAATCATATTATATCTTACCATGAAACATAGAAATGAGATGCGATATCGCGTTTTAAGAATCATAAGAACTCTATTGCTACGATACGTAGACATCTGCAAACGCTATTTCCTTGCAAGGAAGTGTCGCATTCACATTCATTTGAAGTGTAGACGAGGAATACATAACACTTCCCAAATAATGTTATATCTTACAGTGAAACATAGAAATGAGATGCGATATCGCGTTTTAAGAAGCATTAGAAATCTATTGCTACGATACGTAGACATCTGCAAACGCTATTTCCTAGCGAGGAAGTATCGCATTCACGTTCACTTGAAGTGTAGACGAGGAATACATAACACTTCCCAAATCATGTTATATCTTACCATGAAACATAGAAATGGGATGCGATATCGCGTTTTAAGAATCATAAGAACTCTATTGCTACGATACGTAGACATGTGCAAACGCTATTTCCTTGCAAGGAAGTGTCGCATTTACATTCATTTGAATCTTAGACGAGGAATGCATAACACTTCGCAATGTATATTATATCTTATCATGAAACATAGATATGAGATGCAATATCTCGTTTTAAGAAGCATTTGAACTCTATTGCTTCGATACGTGGACATCTGCAATCGCTACTTCCTTGCAAGGAAGTGTCGCATTTACATTCATTTGAAGTGTAGACGAGGAATACATAACACTTCGCAAATCATATTACATCTTACCATGAAACATAGAAATGAGATGCGATATCGCGTTTTAAGAAGCATTAGAACTCTATTGCTACTATACCTAGACATCTGCAGACGCTATTTACTAGCAAGGAAGTGTCGCATTTACATTCATTTGAAGTGTAGAGGAGGAATACATGACACTTCGCAAATCATATTATATCTTACCATGAAACATAGAAATGAGATGCGATATCGAGTTTTAAGAATCATAAGAACTCTATTGCTACGATACGTAGACATCTGCAAACGCTATTTCCTTGCAAGGAAGTTTCGCATTTACATTCATTTGAATCGTAGACGAGGAATGCATAACACTTCGCAATGTATATTATATCTTATCATGAAACATAGATATGAGATGCAATATCTCGTTTTAAGAAGCATTTGAACTCTATTGCTTCGATACGTAGACATCTGCAATCGCTACTTCCTTGCAAGGAAGTGTCGCATTTACATTCATTTGAAGTGTAGGCGAGGAATACATAACACTTCGCAAATCATATTACATCTTACCATGAAACATAGAAATGAGATGCGATATCGCGTTTTAAAAAGCATTAGAACTCTATTGCTACGATACCTAGACATCTGCAGACGTTATTTCCTTGCAAGGAAGTGTCGCATTTACATTCATTTGAATCGTAGACGAGGAATACATAACACTTTGCAAATCATATTATATCTTACCATGAAACATAGATATGAGATGCAATATCTCGTTTTAAGAAGCATTTGAACTCTATTGCTACGATACGTAGACATCTGCAAACGCTATTTCCTTGCAAGGAAGTGTCGCATTCACATTCATTTGAAGTGTAGACGAGGAATACATAACACTTCCCAAATCATGTTATATCTTACAGTGAAACATAGAAATGAGATGCGATATCGCGTTTTAAGAAGCATTAGAAATCTATTGCTACGATACGTAGACATCTGCAAACGCTATTTCCTAGCGAGGAAGTATCGCATTCACATTCACTTGAAGCGTAGACGAGGAATACATAACACTTCCCAAATCATGTTATATCTTACCATGAAACATAGAAATGGGATGCGATATCGCGTTTTAAGAATCATAAGAACTCTATTGCTACGATACGTAGACATGTGCAAACGCTATTTCCTTGCAAGGAAGTGTCGCATTTACATTCATTTGAATCTTAGACGAGGAATGCATAACACTTCGCAATGTATATTATATCTTATCATGAAACATAGATATGAGATGCAATATCTCGTTTTAAGAAGCATTTGAACTCTATTGCTTCGATACGTGGACATCTGCAATCGCTACTTCCTTGCAAGGAAGTGTCGCATTTACATTCATTTGAAGTGTAGACGAGGAATACATAACACTTCGCAAATCATATTACATCTTACCATGAAACATAGAAATGAGATGCGATATCGCGTTTGAAGAAGCATTAGAACTCTATTGCTACGATACCTAGACATATGCAGACGCTATTTTCTAGCAAGGAAGTGTCGCATTTACATTCATTTGAAGTGTAGAGGAGGAATACATGACACTTCGCAAATCATATTATATCTTACCATGAAACATAGAAATGAGATGCGATATCGAGTTTTAAGAATCATAAGAACTCTATTGCTACGATACGTAGACATCTGCAAACGCTATTTCCTTGCAAGGAAGTGTCGCATTTACATTCATTTGAATCGTAGACGAGGAATGCATAACACTTCGCAATGTATATTATATCTTATCATGAAACATAGATATGAGATGCAATATCTCGTTTTAAGAAGCATTTGAACTCTATTGCTTCGATACGTAGACATCTGCAATCGCTACTTCCTTGCAAGGAAGTGTCGCATTTACATTCATTTGAAGTGTAGGCGAGGAATACATAACACTTCGCAAATCATATTACATTTTACCATGAAACATAGAAATGAGATGCGATATCGCGTTTTAAAAAGCATTAGAACTCTATTGCTACGATACCTAGACATCTGCAGACGTTATTTGCTTGCAAGGAAGTGTCGCATTTACATTCATTTGAATCGTAGACGAGGAATATATAACACTTTGCAAATCATATTATATCTTACCATGAAACATAGATATGAGATGCAATATCTCGTTTTAAGAAGCATTTGAACTCTATTGCTTCGATACGTAGACATCTGCAATCGCTACTTCCTTGCAAGGAAGTGTCGCATTTACATTCATTTGAAGTGTAGGCGAGGAATACATAACACTTCGCAAATCATATTACATCTTACCATGAAACATAGAAATGAGATGCGATACCGCGTTTTAAGAAGCATTAGAACTCTATTGCTATGATACCTAGACATCTGCAGACGCTATTTCCTAGCAAGGAAGTGTCGCATTTACATTCATTTGAAGTGTAGACGAGGAATACATGACACTTCGCAATGTATATTATATCTTATCATGAAACATAGATATGAGATGCAATATCTCGTTTTAAGAAGCATTTGAACTCTATTGCTTCGATACGTAGACATCTGCAATCGCTACTTCCTTGCAAGGAAGTGTCGCATTTACATTCATTTGAAGTGTAGGCGAGGAATACATAACACTTCGCAAATCATATTACATCTTAGCATGAAACATAGAAATGAGATGCGATATCGCGTTTTAAGAAGCATTAGAACTCTATTGCTACGATACCTAGACATCTGCAGACGCTATTTCCTAGCAAGGAAGTGTCGCATTTACATTCATTTGAAGTGTAGACGAGGAATACATGACACTTCGCAAATCATATTATATCTTACCATGAAACATAGAAATGAGATGCGATATCGCGTTTTAAGAATCATAAGAACTCTATTGCTACGATACGTAGACATCTGCAAACGCTATTTCCTTGCAAGGAAGTGTCGCATTTACATTCATTTGAATCGTAGACGAGGAATGCATAACACTTCGCAATGTATATTATATCTTACCATGAAACATAGATATGAGATGCAATATCTCGTTTTAAGAAGCATTTGAACTCTATTGCTTCGATACGTAGACATCTGCAATCGCTACTTCCTTGCAAGGAAGTGTCGCATTCACATTCACTTGAAGTGTAGACGAGGAATACATAACACTTCCCAAATCATGTTATATCTTACCATGAAACATAGAAATGGGATGCGATATCGCGTTTTAAGAATCATAAGAACTCTATTGCTACGATACGTAGACATGTGCAAACGCTATTTCCTTGCAAGGAAGTGTCGCATTTACATTCATTTGAATCGTAGACGAGGAATGCATAACACTTCGCAATGTATATTATATCATATCATGAAACATAGATATGAGATGCAATATCCCGTTTTAAGAAGCATTTGAACTCTATTGCTTCGATACGTGGACATCTGCAATCGCTACTTCCTTGCAAGGAAGTGTAGCATTTACATTCATTTGAAGTGTAGACGAGGAATACATAACACTTCGCAAATCATATTACATCTTACCATGAAACATAGAAATGAGATGCGATATCGCGTTTTAAAAAGCATTAGAAGTCTATTGCTACGATACCTAGACATCTGCAGACGCTATTTCCTAGCAAGGAAGTGTCGCATTTACATTCATTTGAAGTGTAGACAAGGAATACATGACCCTTCGCAAATCATATTATATCGTACCATGAAACATAGAAATGAGATGCGATATCTCGTTTTAAGAATCATAAGAACTCTATTGCTACGATACGTAGACATCTGCAAACGCTATTTCCTTGCAAGGAAGTGTCGCATTTACATTCATTTGAATCGTAGACGAGGAATACATAACACTTCGCAAATCATATTATATCTTACCATGAAACATAGATATGAGATGCAATATCTCGTTTTAAGAAGCATTTGAACTCTATTGCTTCGATACGTAGACATCTGCAATCGCTACTTCCTTGCAAGGAAGTGTCGCATTTACATTCATTTGAAGTGTAGGCGAGGAATACATAACACTTCGCAAATCATATTACATCTTACCATGAAACATAGAAATGAGATGCGATATCGCGTTTTAAAAAGCATTAGAAGTCTATTGCTACGATACCTAGACATCTGCAGACGCTATTTCCTAGCAAGGAAGTGTCGCATTTACATTCATTTGAAGTGTAGACAAAGAATACATGACCCTTCGCAAATCATATTATATCGTACCATGAAACATAGAAATGAGATGCGATATCTCGTTTTAAGAATCATAAGAACTCTATTGCTACGATACGTAGACATCTGCAAACGCTATTTCCTTGCAAGGAAGTGTCGCATTTACATTCATTTGAATCGTAGACGAGGAATACATAACACTTCGCAAATCATATTATATCTTACCATGAAACATATATATGAGATGCAATATCTCGTTTTAAGAAGCATTTGAACTCTATTGCTTCGATACGTAGACATCTGCAATCGCTACTTCCTTGCAAGGAAGTGTCGCATTCACATTCACTTGAAGTGTAGACGAGGAATACATAACACTTCCCAAATCATGTTATATCTTACCATGAAACATAGAAATGGGATGCGATATCGCGTTTTAAGAATCATAAGAACTCTATTGCTACGATACGTAGACATGTGCAAACGCTATTTCCTTGCAAGGAAGTGTCGCATTTATATTCATTTGAATCGTAGACGAGGAATGCATAACACTTCGCAATGTATATTATATCATATCATGAAACATAGATATGAGATGCAATATCTCGTTTTAAGAAGCATTTGAACTCTATTGCTTCGATACGTGGACATCTGCAGTCGCTACTTCCTTGCAAGGAAGTGTAGCATTTACATTCATTTGAAGTGTAGACGAGGAATACATAACACTTCGCAAATCATATTACATCTTACCATGAAACATAGAAATGAGATGCGATATCGCGTTCTAAGAAGCATTAGAACTCTATTGCTACGATACCTAGACATCTGCAGACGCTATTTTCTAGCAAGGAAGTGTCGCATTTACATTCATTTGAAGTGTAGACGAGGAATACATGACACTTCGCAAATCATATTATATCTTACCATGAAACATAGAAATGAGATGCGATATCGCGTTTTGAGAATCTTAAGAACTCAATTGCTACGATACGTAGACATCTGCAAACGCTATTTCCTTGCAAGGAAGTGTCGCATTTACATTCATTTGAATCGTAGACGAGGAATGCATAACACTTCGCAATGTATATTATATCTTATCATGAAACATAGATATGAGATGCAATATCTCGTTTTAAGAAGCATTTGAACTCTATTGCTTCGATACGTAGACATCTGCAATCGCTACTTCCTTGCAAGGAAGTGTCGCATTTACATTCATTTGAAGTGTAGGCGAGGAATACATAACACTTCGCAAATCATATTACATCTTACCATGAAACATAGAAATGAGATGCGATATCGCGTTTTAAAAAGCATTAGAAGTCTATTGCTACGATACCTAGACATCTGCAGACGCTATTTCCTAGCAAGGATGTGTCGCATTTACATTCATTTGAAGTGTAGACGAGGAATACATGACACTTCGCAATGTATATTATATCATATCATGAAACATAGATATGAGATGCAATATCTCGTTTTAAGAAGCATTTGAACTCTATTGCTTCGATACGTGGACATCTGCAATCGCTACTTCCTTGCAAGGAAGTGTAGCATTTACATTCATTTGAAGTGTAGACGAGGAATACATAACACTTCGCAAATCATATTACATCTTACCATGAAACATAGAAATGAGATGCGATATCGCGTTTTATGAAGCATTAGAACTCTATTGCTACGATACCTAGACATCTGCAGACGCTATTTTCTAGCAAGGAAGTGTCGCATTTACATTCATTTGAAGTGTAGACGAGGAATACATGACACTTCGCAAATCATATTATATCTTACCATGAAACATAGATATGAGATGCAATATCTCGTTTTAAGAAGCATTTGAACTCTATTGCTTCGATACGTAGACATCTGCAATCGCTACTTCCTTGCAAGGAAGTGTCGCATTTACATTCATTTGAAGTGTAGGCGAGGAATACATAACACTTCGCAAATCATATTACATCTTACCATGAAACATAGAAATGAGATGCGATACCGCGTTTTAAGAAGCATTAGAACTCTATTGCTATGATACCTAGACATCTGCAGACGCTATTTCCTAGCAAGGAAGTGTCGCATTTACATTCATTTGAAGTGTAGACGAGGAATACATGACACTTCGCAATGTATATTATATCTTATCATGAAACATAGATATGAGATGCAATATCTCGTTTTAAGAAGCATTTGAACTCTATTGCTTCGATACGTAGACATCTGCAATCGCTACTTCCTTGCAAGGAAGTGTCGCATTTACATTCATTTGAAGTGTAGGCGAGGAATACATAACACTTCGCAAATCATATTACATCTTAGCATGAAACATAGAAATGAGATGCGATATCGCGTTTTAAGAAGCATTAGAACTCTATTGCTACGATACCTAGACATCTGCAGACGCTATTTCCTAGCAAGGAAGTGTCGCATTTACATTCATTTGAAGTGTAGACGAGGAATACATGACACTTCGCAAATCATATTATATCTTACCATGAAACATAGAAATGAGATGCGATATCGCGTTTTAAGAATCATAAGAACTCTATTGCTACGATACGTAGACATCTGCAAACGCTATTTCCTTGCAAGGAAGTGTCGCATTTACATTCATTTGAATCGTAGACGAGGAATGCATAACACTTCGCAATGTATATTATATCTTATCATGAAACATAGATATGAGATGCAATATCTCGTTCTAAGAAGCATTTGAACTCTATTGCTTCGATACGTAGACATCTGCAATCGCTACTTCCTTGCAAGGAAGTGTCGCATTTACATTCATTTGAAGTGTAGGCGAGGAATACATAACACTTCGCAAATCATATTACATCTTACCATGAAACATAGAAATGAGATGCGATATCGCGTTTTAAGAAGCATTAGAACTCTATTGCTACGATACCTAGACATCTGCAGACGCTATTTCCTAGCAAGGAAGTGTCGCATTTACATTCATTTGAAGTGTAGACAAGGAATTCATGACCCTTCGCAAATCATATTATATCGTACCATGAAACATAGAAATGAGATGCGATATCTCGTTTTAAGAATCATAAGAACTCTATTGCTACGATACGTAGACATCTGCAAACGCTATTTCCTTGCAAGGAAGTGTCGCATTTACATTCATTTGAATCGTAGACGAGGAATACATAACACTTCGCAAATCATATTATATCTTACCATGAAACATAGATATGAGATGCAATATCTCGTTTTAAGAAGCATTTGAACTCTATTGCTTCGATACGTAGACATCTGCAATCGCTACTTCCTTGCAAGGAAGTGTCGCATTCACATTCACTTGAAGTGTAGACGAGGAATACATAACACTTCCCAAATCATGTTATATCTTACCATGAAACATAGAAATGGGATGCGATATCGCGTTTTAAGAATCATAAGAACTCTATTGCTACGATACGTAGACATGTGCAAACGCTATTTCCTTGCAAGGAAGTGTCGCATTTACATTCATTTGAATCGTAGACGAGGAATGCATAACACTTCGCAATGTATATTATATCATATCATGAAACATAGATATGAGATGCAATATCCCGTTTTAAGAAGCATTTGAACTCTATTGCTTCGATACGTGGACATCTGCAATCGCTACTTCCTTGCAAGGAAGTGTAGCATTTACATTCATTTGAAGTGTAGACGAGGAATACATAACACTTCGCAAATCATATTACATCTTACCATGAAACATAGAAATGAGATGCGATATCGCGTTTTAAAAAGCATTAGAAGTCTATTGCTACGATACCTAGACATCTGCAGACGCTATTTCCTAGCAAGGAAGTGTCGCATTTACATTCATTTGAAGTGTAGACAAGGAATACATGACCCTTCGCAAATCATATTATATCGTACCATGAAACATAGAAATGAGATGCGATATCTCGTTTTAAGAATCATAAGAACTCTATTGCTACGATACGTAGACATCTGCAAACGCTATTTCCTTGCAAGGAAGTGTCGCATTTACATTCATTTGAATCGTAGACGAGGAATACATAACACTTCGCAAATCATATTATATCTTACCATGAAACATAGATATGAGATGCAATATCTCGTTTTAAGAAGCATTTGAACTCTATTGCTTCGATACGTAGACATCTGCAATCGCTACTTCCTTGCAAGGAAGTGTCGCATTCACATTCACTTGAAGTGTAGACGAGGAATACATAACACTTCCCAAATCATGTTATATCTTACCATGAAACATAGAAATGGGATGCGATATCGCGTTTTAAGAATCATAAGAACTCTATTGCTACGATACGTAGACATGTGCAAACGCTATTTCCTTGCAAGGAAGTGTCGCATTTATATTCATTTGAATCGTAGACGAGGAATGCATAACACTTCGCAATGTATATTATATCATATCATGAAACATAGATATGAGATGCAATATCTCGTTTTAAGAAGCATTTGAACTCTATTGCTTCGATACGTGGACATCTGCAGTCGCTACTTCCTTGCAAGGAAGTGTAGCATTTACATTCATTTGAAGTGTAGACGAGGAATACATAACACTTCGCAAATCATATTACATCTTACCATGAAACATAGAAATGAGATGCGATATCGCGTTCTAAGAAGCATTAGAACTCTATTGCTACGATACCTAGACATCTGCAGACGCTATTTTCTAGCAAGGAAGTGTCGCATTTACATTCATTTGAAGTGTAGACGAGGAATACATGACACTTCGCAAATCATATTATATCTTACCATGAAACATAGAAATGAGATGCGATATCGCGTTTTAAGAATCTTAAGAACTCAATTGCTACGATACGTAGACATCTGCAAACGCTATTTCCTTGCAAGGAAGTGTCGCATTTACATTCATTTGAATCGTAGACGAGGAATGCATAACACTTCGCAATGTATATTATATCTTATCATGAAACATAGATATGAGATGCAATATCTCGTTTTAAGAAGCATTTGAACTCTATTGCTTCGATACGTAGACATCTGCAATCGCTACTTCCTTGCAAGGAAGTGTCGCATTTACATTCATTTGAAGTGTAGGCGAGGAATACATAACACTTCGCAAATCATATTACATCTTACCATGAAACATAGAAATGAGATGCGATATCGCGTTTTAAAAAGCATTAGAAGTCTATTGCTACGATACCTAGACATCTGCAGACGCTATTTCCTAGCAAGGATGTGTCGCATTTACATTCATTTGAAGTGTAGACGAGGAATACATGACACTTCGCAAATCATATTATATCTTACCATGAAACATAGAAATGAGATGCGATATCGCGTTTTAAGAATCATAAGAACTCTATTGCTACGATACGTAGACATTTGCAAACGCTATTTCCTTGCAAGGAAGTGTCGCATTTACATTCATTTGAATCGTAGACGAGGAATGCATAACACTTCGCAATGTATATTATATCTTATCATGAAACATAGATATGAGATGCAATATCTCATTTTAAGAAGCATTTGAACTCTATTGCTTCGATACGTAGACATCTGCAATCGCTACTTCCTTGCAGGGAAGTGTCGCATTTACATTCATTTGAAGTGTAGACGAGGAATACATAACACTTCCCAAATCATGTTATATCTTACCATGAAACATAGAAATGGGATGCGATATCGCGTTTTAAGAATCATAAGAACTCTATTGCTACGATACGTAGACATGTGCAAACGCTATTTCCTTGCAAGGAAGTGTCGCATTTACATTCATTTGAATCGTAGACGAGGAATGCATAACACTTCGCAATGTATATTATATCATATCATGAAACATAGATATGAGATGCAATATCTCGTTTTAAGAAGCATTTGAACTCTATTGCTTCGATACGTGGACATCTGCAATCGCTACTTCCTTGCAAGGAAGTGTAGCATTTACATTCATTTGAAGTGTAGACGAGGAATACATAACACTTCGCAAATCATATTACATCTTACCATGAAACATAGAAATGAAATGCGATATCGCGTTTTATGAAGCATTAGAACTCTATTGCTACGATACCTAGACATCTGCAGACGCTATTTTCTAGCAAGGAAGTGTCGCATTTACATTCATTTGAAGTGTAGACGAGGAATACATGACACTTCGCAAATCATATTATATCTTACCATGAAACATAGAAATGAGATGCGATATCGCGTTTTAAGAATCATAAGAACTCAATTGCTACGATACGTAGACATCTGCAAACGCTATTTCCTTGCAAGGAAGTGTCGCATTTACATTCATTTGAATCGTAGACGAGGAATGCATAACACTTCGCAATGTATATTATATCTTATCATGAAACATAGATATGATATGCAATATCTCGTTTTAAGAAGCATTTGAACTCTATTGCTTCGATACGTAGACATCTGCAATCGCTACTTCCTTGCAAGGAAGTGTCGCATTTACATTCATTTGAAGTGTAGGCGAGGAATACATAACACTTCGCAAATCATATTACATCTTACCATGAAACATAGAAATGAGATGCGATATCGCGTTTTAAAAAGCATTAGAAGTCTATTGCTACGATACCTAGACATCTGCAGACGCTATTTCCTAGCAAGGAAGTTTCGCATTTACATTCATTTGAAGTGTAGACAAGGAATACATGACCCTTCGCAAATCATATTATATCGTACCATGAAACATAGAAATGAGATGCGATATCTCGTTTTAAGAATCATAAGAACTCTATTGCTACGATACGTAGACATCTGCAAACGCTATTTCCTTGCAAGGAAGTGTCGCATTTACATTCATTTGAATCGTAGACGAGGAATACATAACACTTCGCAAATCATATTATATCTTACCATGAAACATAGATATGAGATGCAATATCTCGTTTTAAGAAGCATTTGAACTCTATTGCTTCGATACGTAGACATCTGCAATCGCTATTTCCTAGCGAGGAAGTGTCGCATTCACATTCATTTGAAGTGTAGACCAGGAATACATAACACTTCGCAAATCATATTACATCTTACCATGAAACATAGAAATGAGATGCGATATCGCGTTTTAAGAAGCATTAGAACTCTATTGCTACGATACCTAGACATCTGCAGACGCTATTTCCTAGCAAGGAAGTGTCGCATTTACATTCATTTGAAGTGTAGAGGAGGAATACATGACACTTCGCAAATCATATTACATCTTACCATGAAACATAGAAATGAGATGCGATATCGCGTTTTAAGAAGCATTAGAACTCTATTGCTACGATACCTAGACATCTGCAGAAGCTATTTCCTAGCAAGGAAGTGTCGCATTTACATTCATTTGAATCGTAGACGAGGAATGCATAACACTTCGCAATGTATATTATATCTTATCATGAAACATAGATATGAGATGCAATATCTCGTTTTAAGAAGCATTTGAACTCTATTGCTTCGATACGTAGACATCTGCAAACGCTATTTCCTAGCGAGGAAGTGTCGCATTCACATTCATTTGAAGTGTAGACGAGGAATACATAACACTTCGCAAATCATATTACATCTTACCATGAAACATAGAAATGAGATGCGATATCGCGTTTTAAGAAGCATTAGAACTCTATTGCTACGATACCTAGACATCTGCAGACGCTATTTCCTAGCAAGGAAGTGTCGCATTTACATTCATTTGAAGTGTAGACGAGGAATACATGACACTTCGCAAATCATATTATATCTTACCATGAAACATAGAAATGAGATGCGATATCGCGTTTTAAGAATCATATGAACTCTATTGCTACGATACGTAGACATCTGCAAACGCTATTTCCTAGCGAGGAAGTGTCGCATTCACATTCATTTGAAGTGTAGACCAGGAATACATAACACTTCGCAAATCATATTACATCTTACCATGAAACATAGAAATGAGATGCGATATCGCGTTTTAAGAAGCATTAGAACTCTATTGCTACGATACCTAGACATCTGCAGACGCTATTTCCTAGCAAGGAAGTGTCGCATTTACATTCATTTGAAGTGTAGAGGAGGAATACATGACACTTCGCAAATCATATTATATCTTACCATGAAACATAGAAATGAGATGCGATATCGAGTTTTAAGAATCATAAGAACTCTATTGCTACGATACGTAGACATCTGCAAACGCTATTTCCTTGCAAGGAAGTGTCGCATTTACATTCATTTGAATCGTAGACGAGGAATGCATAACACTTCGCAATGTATATTATATCTTATCATGAAACATAGATATGAGATGCAATATCTCGTTTTAAGAAGCATTTGAACTCTATTGCTTCGATACGTAGACATCTGCAATCGCTACTTCCTTGCAAGGAAGTGTCGCATTTACATTCATTTGAAGTGTAGGCGAGGAATACGTAACACTTCGCAAATCATATTACATCTTACCATGAAACATAGAAATGAGATGCTATATCGCGTTTTAAGAAGCATTAGAACTCTATTGCTACGATACCTAGACATCTGCAGGCGCTATTTCCAAGCAAGGAAGTGTCGCATTTACATTCATTTGAAGTGTAGACGAGGAATACATGACACTTCGCAAATCATATTATATCTTACCATGAAACATAGAAATGAGATGCGATATCGCGTTTTAAGAATCATATGAACTCTATTGCTACGATACGTAGACATCTGCAAACGCTATTTCCTAGCGAGGAAGTGTCGCATTTACATTCATTTGAAGTGTAGGCGAGGAATACATAACACTTCGCAAATCATATTACATCTTACCATGAAACATAGAAATGAGATGCGATATCGCGTTTTAAGAAGAATTAGAACTCTATTGCTACGATACCTAGACATCTGCAGACGCTATTTCCTAGCAAGGAAGTGTCGCATTTACATTCATTTGAAGTGTAGAGGAGGAATACATGACACTTCGCAAATCATATTATATCTTACCATGAAACATAGAAATGAGATGCGATATCGAGTTTTAAGAATCATAAGAACTCTATTGCTACGATACGTAGACATCTGCAAACGCTATTTCCTTGCAAGGAAGTGTCGCATTTACATTCATTTGAATCGTAGACGAGGAATGCATAACACTTCGCAATGTATATTATATCTTATCATGAAACATAGATATGAGATGCAATATCTCGTTTTAAGAAGCATTTGAACTCTATTGCTTTGATACGTAGACATCTGCAATCGCTACTTCCTTGCAAGGAAGTGTCGCATTTACATTCATTTGAAGTGTAGACGAGGAATACATGACACTTCGCAAATCATATTATATCTTACCATGAAACATAGAAATGAGATGCGATATCGCGTTTTAAGAATCATAAGAACTCTATTGCTACGATACGTAGACATCTTTGCAAACGCTATTTCCTTGCAAGGAAGTGTCGCATTTACATTCATTTGAATCGTAGACGAGGAATGCATAACACTTCGCAATGTATATTATATCTTATCATGAAACATAGATATGAGATGCGATACCGCGTTTTAAGAAGCATTAGAACTCTATTGCTACGATACCTAGACATCTGCAGACGTTATTTCCTAGCAAGGAAGTGTCGCATTTACATTCATTTGAAGTGTAGACGAGGAATACATGACACTTCGCAAATCATATTATATCTTACCATGAAACATAGAAATGAGATGCAATATCTCGTTTTAAGAAGCATTTGAACTCTATTGCTTCGATACGTAGACATCTGCAATCGCTACTTCCTTGCAAGGAAGTGTCGCATTTACATTCATTTGAAGTGTAGGCGAGGAATACATAACACTTCGCAAATCATATTACATCTTACCATGAAACATAGAAATGAGATGCGATATCGCGTTTTAAGAAGCATTAGAACTCTATTGCTACGATACCTAGACATCTGCAGACGCTATTTCCTAGCAAGGAAGTGTCGCATTTACATTCATTTGAAGTGTAGACCAGGAATACATGACATTTCGCAAATCATATTATATCTTACCATGAAACATAGAAATGAGGTGCGATATCGCGTTTTAAGAATCATAAGAACTCTATTGCTACGATACGTAGACATCTGCAAACGCTATTTCCTTGCAAGGAAGTGTCGCATTTACATTCATTTGAATCGTAGACGAGGAATACATAACACTTTGCAAATCATATTATATCTTACCATGAAACATAGATATGAGATGCAATATCTCGTTTTAAGATGCATTTGAACTCTATTGCTTCGATACGTAGACATCTGCAATCGCTACTTCCTTGCAAGGAAGTGTCGCATTTACATTCATTTGAAGTGTAGGCGAGGAATACATAACACTTCGCAATGTATATTATATCTTACCATGAAACATAGAAATGAGATGCGATACCGCGTTTTAAGAAGCATTAGAACTCTATTGCTACGATACCTAGACATCTGCAGACGCTATTTCCTAGCAAGGAAGTGTCGCATTTACATTCATTTGAAGTGTAGACGAGGAATACATGACACTTCGCAAATCATATTATATCTTACCATGAAACATAGAAATGAGATGCGATATCGCGTTTTAAGAATCATAAGAACTCTATTGCTACGATACGTAGACATCTGCAAACGCTATTTCCTTGCAAGGAAGTGTCGCATTTACATTCATTTGAATCGTAGACGAGGAATGCATAACACTTCGTAATGTATATTATATCTTATCATGAAACATAGATATGAGATGCGATACCGTGTTTTAAGAAGCATTAGAACTCTATTGCTACGATACCTAGACATCTGCAGACGTTATTTCCTAGCAAGGAAGTGTCGCATTTACATTCATTTGAAGTGTAGACGAGGAATACATGACACTTCGCAAATCATATTATATCTTACCATGAAACATAGAAATGAGATGCAATATCTCGTTTTAAGAAGCATTTGAACTCTATTGCTTCGATACGTAGACATCTGCAATCGCTACTTCCTTGCAAGGAAGTGTCGCATTTACATTCATTTGAAGTGTAGACGAGGAATACATAACACTTCGCAAATCATATTACATCTTACCATGAAACATAGAAATGAGATGCGATATCGCGTTTTAAGAAGCATTAGAACTCTATTGCTACGATACCTAGACATCTGCAGACGCTATTTCCTAGCAAGGAAGTGTCGCATTTACATTCATTTGAAGTGTAGACGAGGAATACATGACACTTCGCAAATCATATTATATCTTACCATGAAACATAGAAATGAGATGCGATATCGCGTTTAAGAATCATATGAACTCTATTGCTTCGATACGTAGACATCTGCAATCGCTACTTCCTTGCAAGGAAGTGTCGCATTTACATTCATTTGAAGTGTAGACGAGGAATACATAACACTTCGCAAATCATATTACATCTTACCATGAAACATAGAAATGAGATGCGATATCGCGTTTTAAGAAGCATTAGAACTCTATTGCTACGATACCTAGACATCTGCAGACGCTATTTCCTAGCAAGGAAGTGTCGCATTTACATTCATTTGAAGTGTAGACGAGGAATACATGACACTTCGCAAATCATATTATATCTTACCATGAAACATAGAAATGAGATGCGATATCGCGTTTAAGAATCATATGAACTCTATTGCTACGATACGTGGACATATGCAAACGCTATTTCCTAGCGAGGAAGTGTCGCATTCACATTCATTTGAAGTGTAGACGAGGAATACATAACACTTCGCAAATCATATTACATCTTACCATGAAACATAGAAATGAGATGCGATATCGCGTTTTAAGAAGCATTAGAACTCTATTGCTACGATACCTAGACATCTGCAGACGCTATTTCCTAGCAAGGAAGTGTCGCATTTACATTCATTTGAAGTGTAGACGAGGAATACATGACATTTCGCAAATCATATTATATCTTACCATGAAGCATAGAAATGAGATGCGATATCGCGTTTTAAGAATCATAAGAACTCTATTGCTACGATACGTAGACATCTGCAAACGCTATTTCCTTGCAAGGAAGTGTCGCATTTACATTCATTTGAATCGTAGACGAGGAATGCATAACACTTCGCAATGTATGTTATATCTTATCATGAAACATAGATATGAGATGCAATATCTCGTTTTAAGAAGCATTTGAACTCTATTGCTTCGATACGTAGACATCTGCAATCGCTACTTCCTTGCAAGGAAGTGTCGCATTTACATTCATTTGAAGTGTAGACGAGGAATACATAACACTTCGCAAATCATATTACATCTTACCATGAAACATAGAAATGAGATGCGATATCGCGTTTTAAGAAGCATTAGAACTCTATTGCTACGATACCTAGACATCTGCAGACACTATTTCCTAGCAAGGAAGTGTCGCATTTACATTCATTTGAAGTGTAGACGAGGAATACATGACACTTCGCAAATCATATTATATCTTACCATGAAACATAGAAATGAGATGCGATATCACGTTTTAAGAATCATATGAACTCTATTGCTACGATACGTGGACATCTGCAAACGCTATTTCCTAGCGAGGAAATGTCGCATTCACATTCATTTGAAGTGTAGACGAGGAATACATAACACTTCGCAAATCATATTACATCTTACCATGAAACATAGAAATGAGATGCGATATCGCGTTTTAAGAAGCATTAGAACTCTATTGCTACGATACCTAGACATCTGCAGACGCTATTTCCAAGCAAGGAAGTGTCGCATTTACATTCATTTGAAGTGTAGACGAGGAATACATGACACTTCGCAAATCATATTATATCTTACCATGAAACATAGAAATGAGATGCGATATCGCGTTTTAAGAATCATAAGAACTCTATTGCTACGATACGTAGACATCTGCAAACGCTATTTCCTTGCAAGGAAGTGTCGCATTTACATTCATTTGAATCGTAGACGAGGAATGCATAACACTTCGCAATGTATATTATATCTTATCATGAAACATAGATATGAGATGCAATATCTCGTTCTAAGAAGCATTTGAACTCTATTGCTTCGATACGTAGACATCTGCAATCGCTACTACCTTGCAAGGAAGTGTCGCATTTACATTCATTTGACGTGTAGGCGAGGAATACATAACACTTCGCAAATCATATTACATCTTACCATGAAACATAGAAATGAGATGCGATATCGCGTTTTAAGAAGCATTGGAACTCTATTGCTACGATACCTAGACATCTGCAGACGCTATTTCCTAGCAAGGAAGTGTCGCATTTACATTCATTTGAAGTGTAGACGAGGAATACATGACATTTCGCAAATCATATTATATCTTACCATGAAACATAGAAATGAGATGCGATATCGCGTTATAAGAATCATAAGAACTCTATTGCTACGATACGTAGACATCTGCAAACGCTATTTCCTTGCAAGGAAGTGTCGGATTTACATTCATTTGAATCGTAGACGAGGAATGCATAACACTTCGCAATGTATATTATATCTTATCATGAAACATAGATATGAGATGCAATATCTCGTTTTAAGGAGCTTTGAACTCTATTGCTTCGATACGTAGACATCTGCAATCGCTACATCCTTGCAAGGAAGTGTCGCATTTACATTCATTTGAAGTGTAGGCGAGGAATACATAACACTTCGCAAATCATATTACATCTTACCATGAAACATAGAAATGAGATGCGATATCGCGTTTTAAAAAGCATTAGAAGTCTATTGCTACGATACCTAGACATCTGCAGACGCTATTTCCTAGCAAGGAAGTGTCGCATTTACATTCATTTGAAGTGTAGACAAGGAATACATGACCCTTCGCAAATCATATTATATCGTACCATGAAACATAGAAATGAGATGCGATATCTCGTTTTAAGAATCATAAGAACTCTATTGCTACGATACGAAGACATCTGCAAACGCTATTTCCTTGCAAGGAAGTGTCGCATTTACATTCATTTGAATCGTAGACGAGGAATACATAACACTTCGCAAATCACATTATATCTTACCATGAAACATAGATATGAGATGCAATATCTCGTTTTAAGAAGCATTTGAACTCTATTGCTTCGATACGTAGACATCTGCAATCGCTACTTCCTTGCAAGGAAGTGTCGCATTCACATTCACTTGAAGTGTAGACGAGGAATACATAACACTTCCCAAATCATGTTATATCTTACCATGAAACATAGAAATGGGATGCGATATCGCGTTTTAAGAATCATAAGAACTCTATTGCTACGATACGTAGACATGTGCAAACGCTATTTCCTTGCAAGGAAGTGTCGCATTTACATTCATTTGAATCGTAGACGAGGAATGCATAACACTTCGCAATGTATATTATATCATATCATGAAACATAGATATGAGATGCAATATCTCGTTTTAAGAAGCATTTGAACTCTATTGCTTCGATACGTGGACATCTGCAATCGCTACTTCCTTGCAAGGAAGTGTAGCATTTACATTCATTTGAAGTGTAGACGAGGAATACATAACACTTCGCAAATCATATTACATCTTACCATGAAACATAGAAATGAGATGCGATATCGCGTTTTATGAAGCATTAGAACACTATTGCTACGATACCTAGACATCAGCAGACGCTATTTTCTAGCAAGGAAGTGTCGCATTTACATTCATTTGAAGTGTAGACGGGAATACATGACACTTCGCAAATCATATTATATCTTACCATGAAACATAGAAATGAGATGCGATATCGCGTTTTAAGAATCATAAGAACTCAATTGCTACGATACGTAGACATCTGCAAACGCTATTTCCTTGCAAGGAAGTGTCGCATTTACATTCATTTGAATCGTAGACGAGGAATGCATAACACTTCGCAATGTATATTATATCTTATCATGAAACATAGATATGAGATGCAATATCTCGTTTTAAGAAGCATTTGAACTCTATTGCTTCGATACGTAGACATCTGCAATCGCTACTTCCTTGCAAGGAAGTGTCGCATTTACATTCATTTGAAGTGTAGAGGAGGAATACATAACACTTCGCAAATCATATTACATCTTACCATGAAACATAGAAATGAGATGCGATGTCGCGTTTTAAAAAGCATTAGAAGTCTATTGCTACGATACCTAGACATCTGCAGACGCTATTTCCAAGCAAGGAAGTGTCGCATTTACATTCATCTGAAGTGTAGACAAGGAATACATGACCCTTCGCAAATCATATTATATCGTACCATGAAACATAGAAATGAGATGCGATATCTCGTTTTAAGAATCATAAGAACTCTATTGCTACGATACGTAGACATCTGCAAACGCTATTTCCTTGCAAGGAAGTGTCGCATTTACATTCATTTGAATCGTAGACGAGGAATACATAACACTTCGCAAATCATATTATATCTTACCATGAAACATAGATATGAGATGCAATATCTCGTTTTAAGAAGCATTTGAACTCTATTGCTTCGATACGTAGACATCTGCAATCGCTACTTCCTTGCAAGGAAGTGTCGCATTTACATTCATTTGAAGTGTAGGCGAGGAATACATAACACTTCGCAAATCATATTACATCTTACCATGAAACATAGAAATGAGATGCGATATCGCGTTTTAAGAAGCATTAGAACTCTATTGCTACGATACCTAGACATCTGCAGACGCTATTTCCTAGCAAGGAAGTGTCGCATTTACATTCATTTGAAGTGTAGACGAGGAATACATGACACTTCGCAAATCATATTATATCTTACCATGAAACAGAAATGAGATGCGATATCGCGTTTTAAGAATCATATGAACTCTATTGCTACGATACGTGGACATATGCAAACGCTATTTCCTAGCGAGGAAGTGTCGCATTCACATTCATTTGAAGTGTAGACGAGGAATACATAACACTTCGCAAATCATATTACATCTTACCATGAAACATAGAAATGAGATGCGATATCGCGTTTTAAGAAGCATTAGAACTCTATTGCTACGATACCTAGACATCTGCAGACGCTATTTCCTAGCAAGGAAGTGTCGCATTTACTTTCATTTGAAGTGTAGACGAGGAATACATGACATTTCGCAAATCATATTATATCTAACCATGAAACATAGAAATGAGATGCGATATCGCGTTTTAAGAATCATAAGAACTCTATTGCTACGATACTTAGACATCTGCAAACGCTATTTCCTTGCAAGGAAGTGTCGCATTTACATTCATTTGAAGTGTAGGCGAGGAATACATAACACTTCGCAAATCATATTACATCTTACCATGAAACATAGAAATGAGATGCGATATCGCGTTTTAAGAAGCATTAGAACTCTATTGCTACGATACCTAGACATCTGCAGACGCTATTTCCTAGCAAGGAAGTGTCGCATTTACATTCATTTGAAGTGTAGACGAGGAATACATGACATTTCGCAAATCATATTATATCTTACCATGAAACATAGAAATGAGATGCGATATCGCGTTATAAGAATCATAAGAACTCTATTGCTACGATACGTAGACATCTGCAAACGCTATTTCCTTGCAAGGAAGTGTCGGATTTACATTCATTTGAATCGTAGACGAGGAATGCATAACACTTCGCAATGTATATTATATCTTATCATGAAACATAGATATGAGATGCAATATCTCGTTTTAAGGAGCATTTGAACTCTATTGCTTCGATACGTAGACATCTGCAATCGCTACTTCCTTGCAAGGAAGTGTCGCATTTACATTCATTTGAAGTGTAGGCGAGGAATACATAACACTTCGCAAATCATATTACATCTTACCATGAAACATAGAAATGAGATGCGATATCGCGTTTTAAAAAGCATTAGAAGTCTATTGCTACGATACCTAGACATCTGCAGACGCTATTTCCTAGCAAGGAAGTGTCGCATTTACATTCATTTGAAGTGTAGACAAGGAATACATGACCCTTCGCAAATCATATTATATCGTACCATGAAACATAGAAATGAGATGCGATATCTCGTTTTAAGAATCATAAGAACTCTATTGCTACGATACGTAGACATCTGCAAACGCTATTTCCTTGCAAGGAAGTGTCGCATTTACATTCATTTGAATCGTAGACGAGGAATGCATAACACTTCGCAATGTATATTATATCATATCATGAAACATAGATATGAGATGCAATATCTCGTTTTAAGAAGCATTTGAACTCTATTGTTTCGATACGTGGACATCTGCAATCGCTACTTCCTTGCAAGGAAGTGTAGCATTTACATTCATTTGAAGTGTAGACGAGGAATACATAACACTTCGCAAATCATATTACATCTTACCATGAAACATAGAAATGAGATGCGATATCGCGTTTTATGAAGCATTAGAACTCTATTGCTACGATACCTAGACATCAGCAGACGCTATTTTCTAGCAAGGAAGTGTCGCATTTACATTCATTTGAAGTGTAGACGAGGAATACATGACACTTCGCAAATCATATTATATCTTACCATGAAACATAGAAATGAGATGCGATATCGCGTTTTAAGAATCATAAGAACTCAATTGCTACGATACGTAGACATCTGCAAACGCTATTTCCTTGCAAGGAAGTGTCGCATTTACATTCATTTGAATCGTAGACGAGGAATGCATAACACTTCGCAATGTATATTATATCTTATCATGAAACATAGATATGAGATGCAATATCTCGTTTTAAGAAGCATTTGAACTCTATTGCTTCGATACGTAGACATCTGCAATCGCTACTTCCTTGCAAGGAAGTGTCGCATTTACATTCATTTGAAGTGTAGAGGAGGAATACATAACACTTCGCAAATCATATTACATCTTACCATGAAACATAGAAATGAGATGCGATATCGCGTTTTAAAAAGCATTAGAAGTCTATTGCTACGATACCTAGACATCTGCAGACGCTATTTCCTAGCAAGGAAGTGTCGCATTTACATTCATTTGAAGTGTAGACAAGGAATACATGACCCTTCGCAAATCATATTATATCGTACCATGAAACATAGAAATGAGATGCGATATCTCGTTTTAAGAATCATAAGAACTCAATTGCTACGATACGTAGACATCTGCAAACGCTATTTCCTTGCAAGGAAGTGTCGCATTTACATTCATTTGAATCGTAGACGAGGAATACATAACACTTCGCAAATCATATTATATCTTACCATGAAACATAGATATGAGATGCAATATCTCGTTTTAAGAAGCATTTGAACTCTATTGCTTCGATACGTAGACATCTGCAATCGCTACTTCCTTGCAAGGAAGTGTCGCATTTACATTCATTTGAAGTGTAGGCGAGGAATACATAACACTTCGCAAATCATATTACATCTTACCATGAAACATAGAAATGAGATGCGATATCGCGTTTTAAGAAGCATTAGAACTCTATTGCTACGATACCTAGACATCTGCAGACGCTATTTCCTAGCAAGGAAGTGTCGCATTTACATTCATTTGAAGTGTAGACGAGGAATACATGACACTTCGCAAATCATATTATATCTTACCATGAAACAGAAATGAGATGCGATATCGCGTTTTAAGAATCATATGAACTCTATTGCTACGATACGTGGACATATGCAAACGCTATTTCCTAGCGAGGAAGTGTCGCATTCACATTCATTTGAAGTGTAGACGAGGAATACATAACACTTCGCAAATCATATTACATCTTACCATGAAACATAGAAATGAGATGCGATATCGCGTTTTAAGAAGCATTAGAACTCTATTGCTACGATACCTAGACATCTGCAGACGCTATTTCCTAGCAAGGAAGTGTCGCATTTACTTTCATTTGAAGTGTAGACGAGGAATACATGACATTTCGCAAATCATATTATATCTAACCATGAAACATAGAAATGAGATGCGATATCGCGTTTTAAGAATCATAAGAACTCTATTGCTACGATACTTAGACATCTGCAAACGCTATTTCCTTGCAAGGAAGTGTCGCATTTACATTCATTTGAAGTGTAGGCGAGGAATACATAACACTTCGCAAATCATATTACATCTTACCATGAAACATAGAAATGAGATGCGATATCGCGTTTTAAGAAGCATTAGAACTCTATTGCTACGATACCTAGACATCTGCAGACGCTATTTCCTAGCAAGGAAGTGTCGCATTTACATTCATTTGAAGTGTAGACGAGGAATACATGACATTTCGCAAATCATATTATATCTTACCATGAAACATAGAAATGAGATGCGATATCGCGTTATAAGAATCATAAGAACTCTATTGCTACGATACGTAGACATCTGCAAACGCTATTTCCTTGCAAGGAAGTGTCGGATTTACGTTCATTTGAATCGTAGACGAGGAATGCATAACACTTCGCAATGTATATTATATCTTATCATGAAACATAGATATGAGATGCAATATCTCGTTTTAAGGAGCATTTGAACTCTATTGCTTCGATACGTAGACATCTGCAATCGCTACTTCCTTGCAAGGAAGTGTCGCATTTACATTCATTTGAAGTGTAGGCGAGGAATACATAACACTTCGCAAATCATATTACATCTTACCATGAAACATAGAAATGAGATGCGATATCGCGTTTTAAAAAGCATTAGAAGTCTATTGCTACGATACCTAGACATCTGCAGACGCTATTTCCTAGCAAGGAAGTGTCGCATTTACATTCATTTGAAGTGTAGACAAGGAATACATGACCCTTCGCAAATCATATTATATCGTACCATGAAACATAGAAATGAGATGCGATATCTCGTTTTAAGAATCATAAGAACTCTATTGCTACGATACGTAGACATCTGCAAACGCTATTTCCTTGCAAGGAAGTGTCGCATTTACATTCATTTGAATCGTAGACGAGGAATGCATAACACTTCGCAATGTATATTATATCATATCATGAAACATAGATATGAGATGCAATATCTCGTTTTAAGAAGCATTTGAACTCTATTGTTTCGATACGTGGACATCTGCAATCGCTACTTCCTTGCAAGGAAGTGTAGCATTTACATTCATTTGAAGTGTAGACGAGGAATACATAACACTTCGCAAATCATATTACATCTTACCATGAAACATAGAAATGAGATGCGATATCGCGTTTTATGAAGCATTAGAACTCTATTGCTACGATACCTAGACATCAGCAGACGCTATTTTCTAGCAAGGAAGTGTCGCATTTACATTCATTTGAAGTGTAGACGAGGAATACATGACACTTCGCAAATCATATTATATCTTACCATGAAACATAGAAATGAGATGCGATATCGCGTTTTAAGAATCATAAGAACTCAATTGCTACGATACGTAGACATCTGCAAACGCTATTTCCTTGCAAGGAAGTGTCGCATTTACATTCATTTGAATCGTAGACGAGGAATGCATAACACTTCGCAATGTATATTATATCTTATCATGAAACATAGATATGAGATGCAATATCTCGTTTTAAGAAGCATTTGAACTCTATTGCTTCGATACGTAGACATCTGCAATCGCTACTTCCTTGCAAGGAAGTGTCGCATTTACATTCATTTGAAGTGTAGAGGAGGAATACATAACACTTCGCAAATCATATTACATCTTACCATGAAACATAGAAATGAGATGCGATATCGCGTTTTAAAAAGCATTAGAAGTCTATTGCTACGATACCTAGACATCTGCAGACGCTATTTCCTAGCAAGGAAGTGTCGCATTTACATTCATTTGAAGTGTAGACAAGGAATACATGACCCTTCGCAAATCATATTATATCGTACCATGAAACATAGAAATGAGATGCGATATCTCGTTTTAAGAATCATAAGAACTCAATTGCTACGATACGTAGACATCTGCAAACGCTATTTCCTTGCAAGGAAGTGTCGCATTTACATTCATTTGAATCGTAGACGAGGAATGCATAACACTTCGCAATGTATATTATATCTTATCATGAAACATAGATATGAGATGCAATATCTCGTTTTAAGAAGCATTTGAACACTATTGCTTCGATACGTAGACATCTGCAATCGCTACTTCCTTGCAAGGAAGTGTCGCATTTACATTCATTTGAAGTGTAGGCGAGGAATACATAACACTTCGCAAATCATATTACATCTTACCATGAAACATAGAAATGAGATGCGATATCGCGTTTTAAAAAGCATTAGAAGTCTATTGCTACGATACCTAGACATCTGCAGACGCTATTTCCTAGCAAGGATGTGTCGCATTTACATTCATTTGAAGTGTAGACGAGGAATACATGACACTTCGCAAATCATATTATATGTTACCATGAAACATAGAAATGAGATGCGATATCGCGTTTTAAGAATCATTAGAAGTCTATTGCTACGATACCTAGACATCTGCAGACGCTATTTCCTAGCAAGGATGTGTCGCATTTACATTCATTTGAAGTGTAGACGAGGAATACATGACACTTCGCAAATCATATTATATGTTACCATGAAACATAGAAATGAGATGCGATATCGCGTTTTAAGAATCATAAGAACTCTATTGCTACGATACCTAGACATCTGCAGACGCTATTTCCTAGCAAGGAAGTGTCGCATTTACATTCATTTGAAGTGTAGACGAGGAATACATGACACTTCGCAAATCATATTATATCTTACCATGAAACATAGAAATGAGATGCAATATCTCGTTTTAAGAAGCATTTGAACTCTATTGCTTCGATACGTAGACATCTGCAATCGCTACTTCCTTGCAAGGAAGTGTCGCATTTACATTCATTTGAAGTGTAGGCGAGGAATACATAACACTTCGCAAATCATATTACATCTTACCATGAAACATAGAAATGAGATGCGATATCGCGTTTTAAAAAGCATTAGAAGTCTATTGCTACGATACCTAGACATCTGCAGACGCTATTTCCTAGCAAGGATGTGTCGCATTTACATTCATTTGAAGTGTAGACGAGGAATACATGACACTTCGCAAATCATATTACATGTTACCATGAAACATAGAAATGAGATGCGATATCGCGTTTTAAGAATCATTAGAAGTCTATTGCTACGATACCTAGACATCTGCAGACGCTATTTCCTAGCAAGGATGTGTCGCATTTACATTCATTTGAAGTGTAGACGAGGAATACATGACACTTCGCAAATCATATTATATGTTACCATGAAACATAGAAATGAGATGCGATATCGCGTTTTAAGAATCATAAGAACTCTATTGCTACGATACCTAGACATCTGCAGACGCTATTTCCTAGCAAGGAAGTGTCGCATTTACATTCATTTGAAGTGTAGACGAGGAATACATGACACTTCGCAAATCATATTATATCTTACCATGAAACATAGAAATGAGATGCGATATCGCGTTTTAAGAATCATATGAACTCTATTGCTACGATACGTAGACATCTGCAAACGCTATTTCCTAGCGAGGAAGTGTCGCATTTACATTCATTTGAAGTGTAGGCGAGGAATACATAACACTTCGCAAATCATATTACATCTTACCATGAAACATAGAAATGAGATGCGATATCGCGTTTTAAGAAGCATTAGAACTCTATTGCTACGATACCTAGACATCTGCAGACGCTATTTCCTAGCAAGGATGTGTCGCATTTACATTCATTTGAAGTGTAGAGGAGGAATACATGACACTTCGCAAATCATATTATATCTTACCATGAAACATAGAAATGAGATGCGATGTCGAGTTTTAAGAATCATAAGAACTCAATTGCTACGATACGTAGACATCTGCAAACGCTATTTCCTTGCAAGGAAGTGTCGCATTTACATTCATTTGAATCGTAGACGAGGAATGCATAACACTTCGCAATGTATATTATATCTTATCATGAAACATAGATATGAGATGCAATATCTCGTTTTAAGAAGCATTTGAACTCTATTGCTTCGATACGTAGACATCTGCAATCGCTACTTCCTTGCAAGGAAGTGTCGCATTTACATTCATTTGAAGTGTAGGCGAGGAATACATAACACTTCGCAAATCATATTACATCTTACCATGAAACATAGAAATGAGATGCTATATCGCGTTTTAAGAAGCATTAGAACTCTATTGCTACGATACCTAGACATCTGCAGGCGCTATTTCCAAGCAAGGAAGTGTCGCATTTACATTCATTTGAAGTGTAGACGAGGAATACATGACACTTCGCAAATCATACTATATCTTACCATGAAACATAGAAATGAGATGCGATATCGCGTTTTAAGAATCATATGAACTCTATTGCTACGATACGTAGACATCTGCAAACGCTATTTCCTAGCGAGGAAGTGTCGCATTTACATTCATTTGAAGTGTAGGCGAGGAATACATAACACTTCGCAAATCATATTACATCTTACCATGAAACATAGAAATGAGATGCGATATCGCGTTTTAAGAATCATAAGAACTCTATTGCTACGATACCTAGACATCTGCAGACGCTATTTCCTAGCAAGGAAGTGTCGCATTTACATTCATTTGAAGTGTAGACGAGGAATACATGACACTTCGCAAATCATATTATATCTTACCATGAAACATAGAAATGAGATGCGATATCGCGTTTTAAGAATCATATGAACTCTATTGCTACGATACGTGGACATCTGCAAACGCTATTTCCTAGCAAGGAAGTGTCGCATTCACATTCATTTGAAGTGTAGACGAGGAGTACATAACACTTCGCAAATCATATTACATCTTACCATGAAACATAGAAATGAGATGCGATATCGCGTTTTAAGAAGCATTAGAACTCTATTGCTACGATACCTAGACATCTGCAGATGCTATTTCCTAGCAAGGAAGTGTCGCATTTACATTCATTTGAAGTGTAGACGAGGAATACATGACACTTCGCAAATCATATTATATCTTACCATGAAACATAGAAATGAGATGCGATATCGCGTTTTAAGAATCATAAGAACTCTATTGCTATGATACGTAGACATCTGCAAACGCTATTTCCTTGCAAGGAAGTGTCGCATTTACATTCATTTGAATCGTAGTCGAGGAATGCATAACACTTCGCAATGTATATTATATCTTATCATGAAACATAGATATGAGATGCAATATCTCGTTCTAAGAAGCATTTGAACTCTATTGCTTCGATACGTAGACATCTGCAATCGCTACTTCCTTGCAAGGAAGTGTCGCATTTACATTCATTTGAAGTGTAGGCGAGGAATACATAACACTTCGCAAATCATATTACATCTTACCATGAAACATAGAAATGAGATGCGATATCGCGTTTTTAAGAAGCATTAGAACTCTATTGCTACGATACCTAGACATCTGCAGACGCTATTTCCTAGCAAGGAAGTGTCGCATTTACATTCATTTGAAGTGTAGACCAGGAATACATGACATTTCGCAAGTCATATTATATCTTACCATGAAACATAGAAATGAGGTGCGATATCGCGTTTTAAGAATCATAAGAACTCTATTGCTACGATACGTAGACATCTGCAAACGCTATTTCCTTGCAAGGAAGTGTTGCATTTACATTCATTTGAATCGTAGACGAGGAATACATAACACTTCGCAAATCATATTATATCTTACCATGAAATATAGATATGAGATGCAATATCTCGTTTTAAGAAGCATTTGAACTCTATTGCTTCGATACGTAGACATCTGCAATCGCTACTTCCTTGCAAGGAAGTGTCGCATTTACATTCATTTGAAGTGTAGGCGAGGAATACATAACACTTCGCAATGTATATTATATCTTACCATGAAACATAGAAATGAGATGCGATACCGCGTTTTAAGAAGCATTAGAACTCTATTGCTACGATACCTAGACATCTGCAGACGCTATTTCCTAGCAAGGAAGTGTCGCATTTACATTCATTTGAAGTGTAGACGAGGAATACATGGCACTTCGCAAATCATATTACATCTTACCATGAAACATAGAAATGAGATGCGATATCGCGTCTTAAGAAGCATTAGAACCCTATTGCTACGATACCTAGAAATCTGCAGACGCTATTTCCTAGCAAGGAAGTGTCGCATTTACATCATTTGAATCGTAGACGAGGAATACATAACACTTCGCAAATCATATTATATCTTACCATGAAACAAGGATATGAGATGCAATATCTCGTTTTAAGAAGCATTTGAACTCTATTGCTTCGATACGTAGACATCTGCAATCGCTACTTCCTTGCAAGGAAGTGTCGCATTTACATTCATTTGAAGTGTAGGCGAGGAATACATAACACTTCGCAATGTATATTATATCTTACCATGAAACATAGAAATGAGATGCGATACCGCGTTTTAAGAAGCATTAGGACTCTATTGCTACGATACCTAGACATCTGCAGACGCTATTTCCTAGCAAGGAAGTGTCGCATTTACATTCATTTGAAGTGTAGACGACGAATACATAACACTTCGCAAATCATATTACATCTTACCATGAAACATAGAAATGAGATGCGATATCGCGTTTTATGAAGCATTAGAACTCTATTGCTACGATACCTAGACATCTGCAGACGCTATTTCCTAGCAAGGAAGTGTCGCATTTACATTCATTTGAAGTGTAGACGAGGAATACATGACACTTCGCAAATCATATTATATCTTACCATAAAACATAGAAATGAGATGCGATATCGCGTTTTAAGAAGCATTAGAAAGCTATTGCTGCGATACGTAGACATCTGCAAACTCTATTTAGTAGCGAGGAAGTATCGCATTCACATTCATTTGAAGTGTAGACGAGGAATACATAGCACTTCGCACATCATATTATATCTTACCATGAAACATCTAAATGAGATGCGATATCGCGTTTTAAGAATCAACTGAACTCTATTGCTACGATACGTAGACATCTGCAAACGCTATTTCCTAGCGAGGAAGTGTCGCATTTACATTCAGTTGAATCGTAGACGAGGAATGCATAACACTTCGCAATGTATATTATATCTTATCATGAAACATAGATATGAGATGCAATATCTCGTTTTAAGAAGCATTTGAACTCTATTGCATCGACACATAGACTTCTGCAATCGCTATTTCCTTTCAAGGAAGTGTCGCATTTACATTCATTTGAAGTGTAGACGAGGAATACATGACACTTCGCAAATCATATTATATCTTACCATGAAACATAGAAATAAGATGCGATATCGCGTCTTAAGAATCATAAGAACCCTATTGCTACGATACGTAGACATCTGCAAACGCTATTTCCTAGCGAGGAAGTGTCGCATTCACATTCATTTGAAGTGTAGACGAGGAATACATGACACTTCGCAAATCATATTATATCTTACCATAAAACATAGAAATGAGATGCGATATCGCGTTTTAAGAAGCATTAGAAAGCTATTGCTGCGATACGTAGACATCTGCAAACTCTATTTAGTAGCGAGGAAGTATCGCATTCACATTCATTTGAAGTGTAGACGAGGAATACATAGCACTTTGTAAATCATATTATATCTTACCATGAAACATCGAAATGAGATGCGATATCGCGTTTTAAGAATCAACTGAACTCTATTGCTACGATACGTAGACATCTGCAAACGCTATTTCCTAGCGAGGAAGTGTCGCATTTACATTCAGTTGAATCGTAGACGAGGAATGCATAACACTTCGCAATGTATATTATATCTTATCATGAAACATAGATATGAGATGCAATATCTCGTTTTAAGAAGCATTTGAACTCTATTGCATCGATACATAGACATCTGCAATCGCTATTTCCTTTCAAGGAAGTGTCGCATTTACATTCATTTGAAGTGTAGACGAGGAATACATGACACTTCGCAAATCATATTATATCTTACCATGAAACATAGAAATGAGATGCGATATCGCGTTTTAAGAATCATAAGAACTCTATTGCTACGACACGTAGACATCTGCAAACACTATTTCCTTGCAAGGAAGTGTCGCATTTACATTCATTTGAATCGTAGACGAGGAATGCATAACACTTCGCAATGTATATTATATCTTATCATGAAACATAGATGTGAGATGCAATATCTCGTTTTAAGAAGCATTTGAACTCTATTGCTTCGATACGTAGGCATCTGCAATCGCTATTTCCTTTCAAGGAAGTGTCGCATTTACATTCATTTGAAGCGTAGACGAGGAATACATGACACTTCGCAAATCATATTATATCTTACCATGAAACATAGAAATGAGATGCGATATCGCGTTTTAAGAATCATGAGAACTCTATTTCTACGATACGTAGACATTTGCAAACGCTATTTCCTTGCAAGGAAGTGTCGCATTTACATTCATTTGAATCGTAGACGAGGAATGCATAACACTTCGCAATGTATATTATATCTTATCATGAAACATAGATATGAGATGCAATATCTCGTTTTAAGAAGCATTTGAACTCTATTGCTTCGATACGTAGACATCTGCAATCGCTACTTCCTTGCAAGGAAGTGTCGCATTTACATTCATTTGAAGTGTAGACGAGGAATACATAACACTTCGCAAATTATATTACATCTTACCATGAAACATAGAAATGAGATGCGATATCGCGTTTTAAGAAGCATTAGAACTCTATTGCTTCGATACCTAGACATCTGCAGACGCTATTTCCTAGCAAGGAAGTGTCGCATTTACATTCATTTGAAGTGTAGACGAGGAATACATGACACTTCGCAAATCATATTATATCTTACCATGAAACATAGAAATGAGATGCGATATCGCGTTTTAAGAATCATAAGAACTCTATTGCTACGATACGTAGACATCTGCAAACGCTATTTCCTTGCAAGGAAGTGTCGCATTTACATTCATTTGAATCGTAGACGAGGAATGCATAACACTTCGCAATGTATATTATATCTTATCATGAAACATAGATATGAGATGCAATATCTCGTTTTAAGAAGCATTTGAACTCTATTGCTTCGATATGTAGACATCTGCAATCGCTACTTCCTTGCAAGGAAGTGTCGCATTTACATTCATTTGAAGTGTAGGCGAGGAATACATAACACTTCGCAAATCATATTACATCTTACCATGAAACATAGAAATGAGATGCGATATCGCGTTTTAAAAAGCATTAGAAGTCTATTGCTACGATACCTAGACATCTGCAGACGCTATTTCCTAGCAAGGAAGTGTCGCATTTACATTCATTTGAAGTGTAGACAAGGAATACATGACCCTTCGCAAATCATATTATATCGTACCATGAAACATAGAAATGAGATGCGATATCTCGTTTTAAGAATCATAAGAACTCTATTGCTACGATACGTAGACATCTGCAAACGCTATTTCCTTGCAAGGAAGTGTCGCATTTACATTCATTTGAATCGTAGACGAGGAATGCATAACACTTCGCAATGTATATTATATCTTATCATGAAACATAGATATGAGATGCAATATCTCGTTTTAAGAAGCATTTGAACTCTATTGCTTCGATACGTAGACATCTGCAATCGCTACTTCCTTGCAAGGAAGTGTCGCATTTACATTCATTTGAGGTGTAGGCGAGGAATACATAACACTTCGCAAATCATATTACATCTTACCATGAAACATAGAAATGAGATGCGATATCGCGTTTTAAAAAGCATTAGAAGTCTATTGCTACGATACCTAGACATCTGCAGACGCTATTTCCTAGCAAGGAAGTGTCGCATTTACATTCATTTGAAGTGTAGACAAGGAATACATGACCCTTCGCAAATCATATTATATCGTACCATGAAACATAGAAATGAGATGCGATATCTCGTTTTAAGAATCATAAGAACTCTATTGCTACGATACGTAGACATCTGCAAGCGCTATTTCCTTGCAAGGAAGTGTCGCATTTACATTCATTTGAATCGTAGGCGAGGAATACATAACACTTCGCAAATCATATTATATCTTACCATGAAATATAGATATGAGATGCAATATCTCGTTTTAAGAAGCATTTGAACTCTATTGCTTCGATACGTAGACATCTGCAATCGCTACTTCCTTGCAAGGAAGTGTCGCATTTACATTCATTTGAAGTGTAGGCGAGGAATACATAACACTTCGCAATGTATATTATATCTTACCATGAAACATAGAAATGAGATGCGATACCGCGTTTTAAGAAGCATTAGAACTCTATTGCTACGATACCTAGACATCTGCAGACGCTATTTCCTAGCAAGGAAGTGTCGCATTTACATTCATTTGAAGTGTAGACGAGGAATACATGACACTTCGCAAATCATATTACATCTTACCATGAAACATAGAAATGAGATGCGATATCGCGTCTTAAGAAGCATTAGAACTCTATTGCTACGATACCTAGAAATCTGCAGACGCTATTTCCTAGCAAGGAAGTGTCGCATTTACATTTATTTGAATCGTAGACGAGGAATACATAACACTTCGCAAATCATATTATATCTTACCATGAAACAAGGATATGAGATGCAATATCTCGTTTTAAGAAGCATTTGAACTCTATTGCTTCGATACGTAGACATCTGCAATCGCTACTTCCTTGCAAGGAAGTGTCGCATTTACATTCATTTGAAGTGTAGGCGAGGAATACATAATACTTCGCAATGTATATTATATCTTACCATGAAACATAGAAATGAGATGCGATACCGCGTTTTAAGAAGCATTAGGACTCTATTGCTACGATACCTAGACATCTGCAGACGCTATTTCCTAGCAAGGAAGTGTCGCATTTACATTCATTTGAAGTGTAGACGACGAATACATAACACTTCGCAAATCATATTACATCTTACCATGAAACATCGAAATGAGATGCGATATCGCGTTTTATGAAGCATTAGAACTCTATTGCTACGATACCTAGACATCTGCAGACGCTATTTCCTAGCAAGGAAGTGTCGCATTTACATTCATTTGAAGTGTAGACGAGGAATACATGACACTTCGCAAATCATATTATATCTTACCATAAAACATAGAAATGAGATGCGATATCGCGTTTTAAGAAGCATTAGAAAGCTATTGCTGCGATACGTAGACAACTGCAAACTCTATTTAGTAGCGAGGAAGTATCGCATTCACATTCATTTGAAGTGTAGACGAGGAATACATAGCACTTCGCAAATCATATTATATCTTACCATGAAACATCGAAATGAGATGCGATATCGCGTTTTAAGAATCAACTGAACTCTATTGCTACGATACGTAGACATCTGCAAACGCCATTTCCTAGCGAGGAAGTGTCGCATTCACATTCATTTGAAGTGTAGACGAGGAATACATAACACTTCGCAAATCACACTATATCTTACCATGAAACATAGAAATGAGATGCGATATCGCGTTTTAAGAATCATAAGAACTCTATTGCTACGATACGTAGACATCTGCAAACGCCATTTCCTAGCGAGGAAGTGTCGCATTCACATTCATTTGAAGTGTAGACGAGGAATACATGACACTTCGCAAATCATATTATATCTTACCATGAAACATAGAAATAAGATGCGATATCGCTTCTTAAGAATCATAAGAACTCTATTGCTACGATACGTAGACATCTGCAAACGCTATTTCCTAGCGAGGAAGTGTCGCATTCACATTCATTTGATGTGTAGACGAGGAATACATGACACTTCGCAAATCATATTATATCTTACCATAAAGCATAGAAATGAGATGCGATATCGCGTTTTAAGAAGCATTAGAAAGCTATTGCTGCGATACGTAGACATCTGCAAACGCTATTTAGTAGCGAGGAAGTATCGCATTCACATTCATTTGAAGTGTAGACGAGGAATACATAACACTTCGCAAATCATATTACATCTTACCATGAAACATAGAAATGAGATGCGATATCGCGTTTTAAGAAGCATTAGAAAGCTATTGCTGCGATACGTAGACATCTGCAAACGCTATTTAGTAGCGAGGAAGTATCGCATTCACATTCATTTGAATCGTAGACGAGGAATGCATAACACTTCGCAATGTATATTATATCTTATCATGAAACATAGATATGAGATGCAATATCTCGTTTTAAGAAGCATTTGAACTCTATTGCTTCGATACGTAGACACCTGCAATCGCTACTTCCTTGCAAGGAAGTGTCGCATTTACATTCATTTGAAGTGTAGACGAGGAATACATAACACTTCGCAAATCTTATTACATCTTACCATGAAACATAGAAATGAGATGCGATATCGCGTTTTAAGAAGCATTAGAAAGCTATTGCTGCGATACGTAGACATCTGCAAACGCTATTTAGTAGCGAGGAAGTATCGCATTCACATTCATTTGAAGTGTAGACGAGGAATACATAACACTTCGCAAATCATATTATATCTTACCATGAAACATAGAAATGAGATGCGATATCGCGTTTTAAGAATCAACTGAACTCTATTGCTACGATACGTAGACATCTGCAAACGCTATTTCCTAGCGAGGAAGTGTCGCATTCACATTCATTTGAAGTGTAGACGAGGAATACATGACACTTCGCAAATCATATTATATCTTACCATGAAACATAGAAATGAGATGCAATATCTCCTTTTAAGAAGCATTTGAACTCTATTGCTTCGATACGTAGGCATCTGCAATCGCTATTTCCTTTCAAGGAAGTGTCGCATTTACCTTCATTTGAAGTGTAGACGAGGAATACATGACACTTCGCAAATCATATTATATCTTACCATGAAACATAGAAATGAGATGCGATATCGCGTTTTAAGAATCATGAGAACTCTATTGCTACGATACGTAGACATTTGCAAACGCTATTTCCTTGCAAGGAAGTGTCGCATTTACATTCATTTGAATCGTAGACGAGGAATGCATAACACTTCGCAATGTATATTATATCTTATCAGGAAACATAGATATGAGATGCAATATCTCGGTTTAAGAAGCATTTGAACTCTATTGCATCGATACATAGACATCTGCAATCGCTATTTCCTTTCAAGGAAGTGTCGCATTTACATTCATTTGAAGTGTAGACGAGGAATACATGACACTTCGCAAATCATATTATATCTTACCATGAAACATAGAAATGAGATGCGATATCGCGTTTTAAGAATCATAAGAACTCTATTGCTACGATACGGAGACATCTGCAAACACTATTTCCTTGCAAGGAAGTGTCGCATTTACATTCATTTGAATCGTAGACGAGGAATGCATAACACTTCGCAATGTATATTATATCTTATCATGAAACATAGATATGAGATGCAATATCTCGTTTTAAGAAGCATTTGAACTCTATTGCTTCGATACGTAGACACCTGCAATCGCTACTTCCTTGCAAGGAAGTGTCGCATTTACATTCATTTGAAGTGTAGACGAGGAATACATAACACTTCGCAAATCATATTACATCTTACCATGAAACATAGAAATGAGATGCGATATCGCGTTTTAAGAAGCATTAGAAAGCTATTGCTGCGATACGTAGACATCTGCAAACGCTATTTAGTAGCGAGGAAGTATCGCATTCACATTCACTTGAAGTGTAGACGAGGAATACATAACACTTCGCAAATCATATTATATCTTACCATGAAACATAGAAATGAGATGCGATATCGCGTTTTAAGAATCAACTGAACTCTATTGCTACGATACGTAGACATTTGCAAACGCTATTTCCTTGCAAGCAAGTGTCGCATTTACATTCATTTGAATCGTAGACGAGGAATGCATAACACTTCGCAATGTATATTATATCTTATCATGAAACATAGATATGAGATGCAATATCTCGTTTTAAGAAGCATTTGAACTCTATTGCTTCGATACGTAGACATCTGCAATCGCTACTTCCTTGCAAGGAAGTGTCGCATTTACATTCATTTGAAGTGTAGACGAGAAATACATGACACTTCGCAAATCATGTTATATCTTACCATGAAACATAGAAATGAGATGCGATATCGCGTTTTAAGAAGCATTAGAAAGCTATTGCTGCGATACGTAGACAACTGCAAACGCTATTTAGTAGCGAGGAAGTATCGCATTCACATTCATTTGAAGTGTAGACGAGGAATACATAACACTTCGCAAATCATGTTATATCTTACCATGAAACATAGAAATGAGATGCGATATCGCGTCTTAAGAAGCATTAGAAAGCTATTGCTACGATTCGTAGACATCTGCAAACGCTATTTCCTAGCGAGGAAGTATCGCATTCACATTCATTTGAAGTGTAGACGAGGAATTCATAACACTTCGCAAATCATGTTATATCTTACCATCAAACATAGAAATGAGATGCGATATCGCGTTTTAAGAATCATCTGAACTCTATTGCTACGAAACGTAGACATCTGCAAACGCTATTTAGTAGCGAGGAAGTATCGCATTCACATTCATTTGAAGTGTAGACGAGGAATACATAACACTTCGCAAATCATGTTATATCTTACCATGAAACATAGAAATGAGATGCGATATCGCGTTCTAAGAATCATATGAACTCTATTGCTACGATACGTAGGCATCTACAAACGCTATTTCCTAGCGAGGAAGTGTCGCATTCACATTCATTTGAAGTGTAGACGAGGAATACATAACACTTCGCAAATCACACTATATCTTACCATGAAACATAGAAATGAGATGCGATATCGCGTTTTAAGAATCATAAGAACTCTATTGCTACGATACGTAGACATCTGCAAACGCCATTTCCTAGCGAGGAAGTGTCGCATTTACATTCATTTGAATCGTAGACGAGGAATGCATAACACTTCGCAATGTATATTATATCTTATCATGAAACATAGACATGAGATGCAATATCTCGTTTTAAGAAGCATTTGAACTCTATTGCTTCGATTCGTAGACACCTGCAATCGCTACTTCCTTGCAAGGAAGTGTCGCATTTACATTCATTTGAAGTGTAGACGAGGAATACATAACACTTCGCAAATCATATTACATCTTACCATGAAACATAGAAATGAGATGCGATATCGCGTTTTAAGAAGCATTAGAAAGCTATTGCTGCGATACGTAGACATCTGCAAACGCTATTTAGTAGCGAGGAAGTATCGCATTCACATTCATTTGAAGTGTAGACGAGGAATACATAACACTTCGCAAATCATATTATATCTTACCATGAAACATAGAAATGAGATGCGATATCGCGTTTTAAGAATCAACTGAACTCTATTGCTACGATACGTAGACATCTGCAAACGCTATTTCCTAGCGAGGAAGTGTCGCATTTACATTCAGTTGAATCGTAGACGAGGAATGCATAACACTTCGCAATGTATATTATATCTTATCATGAAACATAGAAATGAGATGCAATATCTCCTTTTAAGAAGCATTTGAACTCTATTGCTTCGATACGTAGGCATCTGCAATCGCTATTTCCTTTCAAGGAAGTGTCGCATTTACATTCATTTGAAGTGTAGACGAGGAATACATGACACTTCGCAAATCATATTATATCTTACCATGAAACATAGAAATGAGATGCGATATCGCGTTTTAAGAATCATGAGAACTCTATTGCTACGATACGTAGACATTTGCAAACGCTATTTCCTTGCAAGCAAGTGTCGCATTTACATTCATTTGAATCGTAGACGAGGAATGCATAACACTTCGCAATGTATATTATATCTTATCATGAAACATAGATATGAGATGCAATATCTCGTTTTAAGAAGCATTTGAACTCTATTGCTTCAATACGTAGACATCTGCAATCGCTACTTCCTTGCAAGGAAGTGTCGCATTTACATTCATTTGAAGTGTAGACGAGAAATACATGACACTTCGCAAATCATGTTATATCTTACCATGAAACATAGAAATGAGATGCGATATCGCGTTTTAAGAAGCATTAGAAAGCTATTTCTGCGATACGTAGACAACTGCAAACGCTATTTAGTAGCGAGGAAGTATCGCATTCACATTCATTTGAAGTGTAGACGAGGAATACATAACACTTCGCAAATCATGTTATATCTTACCATGAAACATAGAAATGAGATGCGATATCGCGTCTTAAGAAGCATTAGAAAGCTATTGCTACGATACGTAGACATCTGCAAACGCTATTTCCTAGCGAGGAAGTATCGCATTCACATTCATTTGAAGTGTAGACGAGGAATTCATAACACTTCGCAAATCATGTTATATCTTACCATCAAACATAGAAATGAGATGCGATATCGCGTTTTAAGAATCATCTGAACTCTATTGCTACGAAACGTAGACATCTGCAAACGCTATTTAGTAGCGAGGAAGTATCGCATTCACATTCATTTGAAGTGTAGACGAGGAATACATAACACTTCGCAAATCATGTTATATCTTACCATGAAACATAGAAATGAGATGCGATATCGCGTTCTAAGAATCATATGAACTCTATTGCTACGATACGTAGGCATCTACAAACGCTATTTCCTAGCGAGGAAGTGTCGCATTCACATTCATTTGAAGTGTAGACGAGGAATACATAACACTTCGCAAATCACACTATATCTTACCATGAAACATAGAAATGAGATGCGATATCGCGTTTTAAGAATCATAAGAACTCTATTGCTACGATACGTAGACATCTGCAAACGCCATTTCCTAGCGAGGAAGTGTCGCATTCACATTCATTTGAAGTGTAGACGAGGAATACATGACACTTCGCAAATCATATTATATCTTACCATGAAACATAGAAATAAGATGCGATATCGCTTCTTAAGAATCATAAGAACTCTATTGCTACGATACGTAGACATCTGCAAACGCAATTTCCTAGCGAGGAAGTGTCGCATTCACATTCATTTGAAGTGTAGACGAGGAATACATGACACTTCGCAAATCATATTATATCTTACCATAAAACATAGAAATGAGATGCGATATCGCGTTTTAAGAAGCATTAGAAAGCTATTGCTGCGATACGTAGACATCTGCAAACGCTATTTAGTAGCGAGGAAGTATCGCATTCACATTCATTTGAAGTGTAGACGAGGAATACATAACACTTCGCAAATCATATTATATCTTACCATGAAACATAGAAATGAGATGCGATATCTCGTTTTAAGAAGCATTTGAACACTATTGCTTCGATACGTAAACATCTGCAATCGCTACTTCCTTGCAAGGAAGTGTCGCATTTACATTCATTTGAAGTGTAGACGAGGAATACATAACACTTCGCAAATCATATTACATCTTACCATGAAACATAGAAATGAGATGCGATATCGCGTTTTAAGAAGCATTAGAACTCTATTGCTACGATACGTAGACATCTGCAAACGCTATTTCCTTGCAAGGAAGTGTCGCATTTACATTCATTTGAATCGTAGACGAGGAATGCATAACACTTCGCAATGTATATTATATCTTATCATGAAACATAGATAAGAGATGCAATATCTCGTTTTAAGAAGCATTTGAACTCTATTGCTTCGATACGTAGACATCTGCAGACGCTATTTCCTAGCAAGGAAGTGTCGCATTTACATTCATTTGAAGTGTAGACGAGGAATACATAACACTTCGCAAATCATATTATATCTTACCATGAAATATAGAAATGAGATGCGATATCGCGTTTTAAGAATCAACTGAACTCTATTGCTACGATACGTAGACATCTGCAAACACTATTTCCTAGCGAGGAAGTGTCGCATTTACATTCAGTTGAATCGTAGACGAGGAATGCATAACACTTCGCAATGTATATTATATCTTATCATGAAACATAGATATGAGATGCAATATCTCGTTTTAAGAAGCATTTGAACTCTATTGCATCGATACATAGACATCTGCAATCGCTATTTCCTTTCAAGGAAGTGTCGCATTTACATTCATTTGAAGTGTAGACGAGGAATACATGACACTTCACAAATCATATTATATCTTACCATGAAACATAGAAATGAGATGCGATATCGCGTTTTAAGAATCATATGAACTCTATTGCTACGATACGTAGACATCTGCAAACGCTATTTCCTAGCGAGGAAGTGTCGCATTCACATTCATTTCAAGTGTAGACGAGGAATACATGACACTTCGCAAATCATATTATATCTTACCATGAAACATAGAAATGAGATGCAATATCTCCTTTTAAGAAGCATTTGAACTCTATTGCTTCGATACGTAGGCATCTGCAATCGCTATTTCCTTTCAAGGAAGTGTCGCATTTACATTCATTTGAAGTGTAGACGAGGAATACATGACACTTCGCAAATCATATTATATCTTACCATGAAACATAGAAATGAGATGCGATATCGCGTTTTAAGAATCATGAGAACTCTATTGCTACGATACGTAGACATTTGCAAACGCTATTTCCTTGCAAGGAAGTGTCGCATTTACATTCATTTGAATCGTAGACGAGGAATGCATAACACTTCGCAATGTATATTATATCTTATCATGCAACATAGATATGAGATGCAATATCTCGTTTTAAGAAGCATTTGAACTCTATTGCTTCGATACGTACACATCTGCAATCACTACTTCCTTGCAAGGAAGTGTCGCATTTACATTCACTTGAAGTGTAGACGAGGAATACATGACACTTCGCAAATCATATTACATCTTACCATGAAACATAGAAATGAGTTGCGATATCGCGTTTTAAGAAGCATTAGAAAGCTATTGCTACGATACGTAGACATCTGCAAACGCTATTTAGTAGCGAGGAAGTATCGCATTCACATTCATTTGAAGTGTAGACGAGGAATACATAACACTTCGCAAATCATGTTATATCTTCCCATGAAACATAGAAAGGAGATGCGATATCGCGTTCTAAGAATCATATGAACTCTATTGCTACGATACGTAGACATCTGCAAACGCTATTTCCTAGCGAGGAAGTGTCGCATTCACATTCATTTGAAGTGTGGACGAGGAATACATAACACTTCGCAAATCATATTACATCTTACCATGAAACATAGAAATGAGATGCGATATCGCGTTTTAAGAAGCATTAGAACTCTATTGCTACGATACGTAGACATCTGCAAACGCTATTTCCTTGCAAGGAAGTGTCGCATTTACATTCATTTGAGTCGTAGACGAGGAATACATGACACTTCGCAAATCATATTATATCTTACCAGGAAACATAGAAATGAGATGCGATATCGCGTCTTAAGAAGCATTAGAAAGCTATTGCTACGATACGTAGACATCTGCAAACGCTATTTCCTAGCGAGGAAGTGTCGCATTCACATTCATTTGAAGTGTAGACGAGGAATACATAACACTTCGCAAATCATGTTATATCTTACCATGAAACATAGAAATGAGATGCGATATCGCGTTTTAAGAATCATCTGAACTCTATTGCTGCGATACGTAGACATCTGCAAACACTATTTCCTTGCAAGGAAGTGTCGCATTTACATTCATTTGAATCGTAGACGAGGAATGCATAACACTTCGCAATGTATATTATATCTTATCATGAAACATAGATCTGAGATGCAATATCTCGTTTTAAGAAGCATTTGAACTCTATTGCTTCGATACGTAGACATCTGCAATCGCTATTTCCTTTCAAGGAAGTGTCGCATTTACATTCATTTGAAGTGTAGACGAGGAATACATGACACTTCGCAAATCATATTACATCTTACCATGAAACATAGAAATGAAATGCGATATCGCGTTTTAAGAAGCATTAGAAAGCTATTGCTACGATACGTAGACATCTGCAAACGCTATTTCCTAACGAGGAAGTGTCGCATTCACATTCATTTGAAGTGTAGACGAGGAATACATGACACTTCGCAAATCATATTATATCTTACCATGAAACATAGAAATGAGATGCGATATCGCGTTTTAAGAATCATGAGAACTCTATTGCTACGATACGTAGACATTTGCAAACGCTATTTCCTTGCAAGGAAGTGTCGCATTTACATTCATTTGAATCGTAGACGAGGAATGCATAACACTTCGCAATGTATATTATATCTTATCATGAAACATAGATATGAGATGCAATATCTCGATTTAAGAAGCATTTGAATTCTATTGCTTCGATACGTAGACATCTGCAAACGCTATTTCCTAGCGAGGAGGTATCGCATTCACATTCATTTGAAGTGTAGACGAGGAATACATAACACTTCGAAAATCATGTTATATCTTACCATGAAACATAGAAATGAGATGCGATATCGCGTTTTAAGAATCATCTGAACTCTATTGCTACGAAACGTAGACATCTGCAAACGCTATTTCCTAGCGAGGAAGTGTCGCATTCACATTCATTTGAAGTGTAGACGAGGAATACATAACACTTCGCAAATCATATTACATCTTACCATGAAACATAGAAATGAAATGCGATATCGCGTTTTAAGAAGCATTAGAAAGCTATTGCTACGATACGTAGACATCTGCAAACGCTATTTCCTAACGAGGAAGTGTCGCATTTACATTCATTTGAAGTGTAGACGAGGAATACATGACACTTCGCAAATCATATTATATCTTACCATGAAACATAGAAATGAGATGCGATATCGCGTTTTAAGAATCATATGAACTCTATTGCTACGATACGTAGACATCTGCAAACGCTATTTCCTAGCGAGGAAGTGTCGCATTCACATTCATTTGAAGTGTAGACGAGGAAAACATAACACTTCGCAAATCATACTACATCTTACCATGAAACATAGAGATGAGATGCGATATCGCGTTTTAAGAAGCATTAGAACTCTATTGCTACGATACCTAGACATCTGCAGACGCTATTTCCTAGCAAGGAAGTGTCGCATTTACATTCATTTCAAGTGTAGACGAGGAATACATGACACTTCGCAAATCATACTATATCTTACCATGAAACATAGAAATGAGATGCGATATCGCGTTTTGAGAATCATATGAACTCTATTGCTACGATACGTAGACATCTGCAAACGCTATTTCCTAGCGAGGAAGTGTCGCATTCACATTCATTTGAAGTGTAGACGAGGGATACATGACACTTCGCAAATCATATTATATCTTACCATGAAACATAGAAATGAGATGCGATATCGCGTTTTAAGAATCATAAGAACTCTATTGCTACGATACGTAGACATCTGCAAACGCTATTTCCTTGCAAGGAAGTGTCGCATTTACATTCATTTGAATCGTAGACGAGGAATACATAACACTTCGCAAATCATATTACATCTTACCATGAAACATAGAAATGAGATGCGATATCGCGCTTTAATAAGCATTAGAACTCTATTGCTACGATACCTAGACATCTGCAGACGCTATTTCCTAGCAAGGAAGTGTCGCATTCACATTCATTTGAAGTGTAGACGAGGAATACATAACACTTCGCAAATCATGTTATATCTTACCATCAAACATAGAAATGAGATGCGATATCGCGTTTTAAGAATCATCTGAACTCTATTGCTATGATACGTAGACATCTGCAAACGCTATTTAGTAGCGAGGAAGTATCGCATTCACATTCATTTGAAGTGTAGACGAGGAATACATAACACTTCGCAAATCATGTTATATCTTACCATGAAACATAGATATGAGATGCAATATCTCGTTTTAAGAAGCATTTGAACTCTACTGCTTCGATACGTAGACATCTGCAATCGCTACTTCCTTGAAAGGAAGTGTCGCATTTACATTCATTTGAAGTGTAGACGAGGAATACATAACACTTCGCAAATCATATTACATCTTACCATGAAACATAGAAATGAGATGCGATATCGCGTTTTAAGAAGCATTAGAACTCTATTGCTACGATACGTAGACATCTGCAAACGCCATTTCCTAGCGAGGAAGTGTCGCATTCACATTCATTTGAAGTGTAGACGAGGAATACATGACACTTCGCAAATCATATTATATCTTACCATGAAACATAGAAATAAGATGCGATATCGCGTCTTAAGAATCATAAGAACTCTATTGCTACGATACGTAGACATCTGCAAACGCTATTTCCTAGCGAGGAAGTGTCGCATTCACATTCATTTGAAGTGTAGACGAGGAATACATGACACTTCGCAAATCATATTATATCTTACCATAAAACATAGAAATGAGATGCGATATCGCGTTTTAAGAAGCATTAGAAAGCTATTGCTGCGATACGTAGACATCTGCAAACGCTATTTAGTAGCGAGGAAGTATCGCATTCACATTCATTTGAAGTGTAGACGAGGAATACATAACACTTCGCAAATCATATTATATCTTACCATGAAACATAGAAATAAGATGCGATATCGCGTCTTAAGAATCATAAGAACTCTATTGCTACGATACGTAAACATCTGCAAACGCCATTTCCTAGCGAGGAAGTGTCGCATTCACATTCATTTGAAGTGTAGACGAGGAATACATGACACTTCGCAAAGCATATTATATCTTACCATGAAACATAGAAATAAGATGCGATATCGCGTCTTAAGAATCATAAGAACTCTATTGCTACGATACGTAGACATCTGCAAACGCTATTTCCTAGCGAGGAAGTGTCGCATTCACATTCATTTGAAGTGTAGACGAGGAATACATGACAACTCGCAAATCATATTATATCTTACCATAAAACATAGAAATGAGATGCGATATCGCGTTTTAAGAAGCATTAGAAAGCTATTGCTGCGATACGTAGACATCTGCAAACGCTATTTAGTAGCGAGGAAGTATCGCATTCACATTCATTTGAAGTGTAGACGAGGAATACATAACACTTCGCAAATCATGTTATATCTTACCATGAAACATAGATATGAGATGCAATATCTCGTTTTAAGAAGCATTTGAACTCTATTGCTTCGATACGTAGACATCTGCAATCGCTACTTCCTTGCAAGGAAGTGTCGCATTTACATTCATTTGAAGTGTAGACGAGGAATACATAACACTTCGCAAATCATATTACATCTTACCATGAAACATAGAAATGAGATGCGATATCGCGTTTTAAGAAGCATTAGAACTCTATTGCTACGATACGTAGACATCTGCAAACGCCATTTCCTAGCGAGGAAGTGTCGCATTCACATTCATTTGACGTGTAGACTAGGAATACATGACACTTCGCAAATCATATTATATCTTACCATGAAACATAGAAATAAGATGCGATATCGCGTCTTAAGAATCATAAGAACTCTATTGCTACGATACGTAGACATCTGCAAACGCTATTTCCTAGCGAGGAAGTGTCGCATTCACATTCATTTGAAGTGTAGACGAGGAATACATGACACTTCGCAAATCATATTATATCTTACCATAAAACATAGAAATGAGATGCGATATCGCGTTTTAAGAAGCATTAGAAAGCTATTGCTGCGATACGTAGACATCTGCAAACGCTATTTCCGTGCAAGGAAGTGTCGCATTCACATTCATTTGAAGTGTAGACGAGGAATACATAACACTTAGCAAATCACATTATATCTTACCATGAAACATAGAAATGAGATGCGATATCGCGTTTTAAGAATCATAAGAACTCTATTGCTACGATACGTAGACATCTGCAAACGCCATTTCCTAGCGAGGAAGTGTCGCATTCACATTCATTTGAAGTGTAGACGAGGAATACATGACACTTCGCAAATCATATTATATCTTACCATGAAACATAGAAATAAGATGCGATATCGCGTCTTAAGAATCATAAGAACTCTATTGCTACGATACGTAGACATCTGCAAACGCTATTTCCTAGCGAGGAAGTATCGCATTCACATTCATTTGAAGTGTAGACGAGGAATACATGACACTTCGCAAATCATATTATATCTTACCATGAAACATAGAAATAAGATGCGATATCGCGTCTTAAGAATCATAAGAACTCTATTGCTACGATACGTAGACATCTGCAAACGCTATTTCCTAGCGAGGAAGTGTCGCATTCACATTCATTTGAAGTGTAGACGAGGAATACATGACACTTCGCAAATCATATTATATCTTACCATAAAACATAGAAATGAGATGCGATATCGCGTTTTAAGAAGCATTAGAAAGCTATTGCTGCGATACGTAGACATCTGCAAACGCTATTTAGTAGCGAGGAAGTATCGCATTCACATTCATTTGAAGTGTAGACGAGGAATACATAACACTTCGCAAATCATATTATATCTTACCATGAAACATAGAAATAAGATGCGATATCGCGTCTTAAGAATCATAAGAACTCTATTGCTACGATACGTAGACATCTGCAAACGCTATTTCCTAGCGAGGAAGTGTCGCATTCACATTCATTTGAAGTGTAGACGAGGAATACATGACACTTCGCAAATCATATTATATCTTACCATAAAACATAGAAATGAGATGCG